>NC_049205.1:59217572-59397572 GCF_013347855.1 Anguilla anguilla
AATCTCTTAAAGGGGGGCGACATAGCTCAGGAGGTAAGAGCGGTTGTCTGGCAGTCGGGGGGTTGCCGGTTCGATCCCACCATCCTGGGCGTGTCGAAGTGCCCCTGAGCAAGACGCCTAACCCCTAATTGCTCCCAACGAGCTGATTGGTATCTTGCATGGCAGCCTTTCACCATTGGCGTGTGAATGGGTGAATGAGAGGCATCAATTGTAAAATGCTTTGGATAAAAGTGCCATATAAATGCAGTCCATTTTTACCATTTTAAAGAAGTAGATTAAGGTTTAACACCAGGAGTGGAACCCGGGGCACAGGAGCCATATGCTGTGTGCGGAGAGAAGAGACGCAGGTTTGAATAAGGAAAAAAAAAACGCTTTAACCTTTAATCCGGGAATCCTCCTCAACCTGCTCTCCAGTATTTTTGTGTGATTAACAAGTCTGCCGGTTTAAAGGAGAATCACCCAGCTGCAGATGGTTCACTTTTTTTTGCAGATGTTTTTTTTTCTTCTTCTTCTTCTTCTTTTTTTTTTTTTTTTTTACAAAACCTTCCCTAATGCGCCGGTGTTACCGTAACAACCTCGCCGCATTTCATGTGGAATTTTTAATTGGAACGACGCGCCGTCGAGGCGAAACAGATTCCCAAATTTTGCCATTGATAAAAAATGATTAAAGATAAGCCAGTCTTTTTTTTTTTAAGAATGAAAAGATTTCACCACATACCACCAGCACTCATGCTGTTCCTTTCTCGATACGCACAACCGCAATTCAGTAACTGGATATACCGTATATGAGGAATCCACGTAGATTTAGAGTAAAAGGTGAAGGTTTTGGGTTTTTTAGGATTTGGTTAGAGCTAGTACCTGCTGAATTAAGCATTTCACTGTACCAGAGAAAAGCAGGTCCCATAAACAATCCCATAACATTCCTAAAACATTCCCATAGCATTACCATAACATTCCCATGACATTCCCATAACATTCCCACAACGCTGAGACCCACATTCAGCTTTCCCATGGAACTGGAAGTGAGTGAATAAACACACTGCACGGCTGTATTAAACAGGCCTTGCCCTCGCGGCGTGCGCTCTTACACACACACACACAGGGCCTCACAGACGCGAGGCTGAGGCCCAGGTGTGCCCGTCCCGCTCTTAAGAGGGGCGCCATTAGCTTAGCCCAAACTGGAGGAGCCCGACCTCTCTGTCACCCTGCGCCCCTTTCCGTTAAACAAGAAAACGGATTTTCTTCTAAGTGTATGTGCAATTACGAACGCACACCTGTGGCTCCTGCCGTCTCCGATAAAAGAGAGAGAGAGAGAGAGAGAGAGAGAGACAGAGAGAGAGAGAGGGAAAGATAGAGATAGAGAGAGAGAGAGAGAGAGAGAGAGAGAGACAGCGAGAGAGACAGAGAGAGAGAGAGACAGAGAGAGAGAGGGAGGACAAATAGAGAGAGGGGGAGGGAGAGATACAGAAAGAGAGAGAGAGAGAGACAGAGAGGGAAAGATAGACAGAGAGAGTCAGAGAGAGAAAGAGAGAGAGAGAGAGAGAGGTTTTATATAATTGATCTGTTGCAGCAACACAGGAACACATTACATTTTTCCTGGTAGTACTGCTAATTTTAATGTCAAACCGGCAGCGACAGACAGCGATTTTGCTACAAGGGTGGTCTCCGTTTAAAACCAGCACGTTATTTAACAAAAAATAAAGATGTTTAACTATAACCCGACTGTCACTCTCAGTGCACTAATGTTCATATATTAAGATTTATAATTACATGGGGGATTATGCTAAAATCAGCAGCTGCATGTTGATTTTTAAACAGGTGCACAAAAAGTATCATAAATGGCTTTTATGAGAGGCAAAAAAATTAAGATAGAACACAACCCAAATATCTCAGAAAACTATGGGGAACTGCAAAGCAGTACAGGCGGATATTATGGGATGCATTTGTAACAGGGCAGTCTGCAGACTACGAGAGCTACAGTTTCTATGCAATTTCTGCAAACACTCTCTGGTCTTTCCACTTCAAAGGGATACAACCTGCTGCACAAGTGTTTGCTGCACATACAACTTTAGAAGGGGCCTGGCATCCACTCCAGCAAGCTAATATTTAACACAAAATTAGGATGAGACTTACATTTTAGCTGTCTCAAGTCATATCCTTCATGAGACCGATGTACAAATTCCAGGATTAAAACAGGTGCCTTCAATTAAACATGCCACAGGGCATGCCCAAATGATATATTACACTTGTTATAGTTAATCTATTTCCTGGTTAAAATACACTCAAAATGTGAATGTGAGGCACAAAAGACTAACTACAGAAATAAAATTGCATAAAATTAATTATTTTTTTTAAACATCAAACAGCACTGCGAGACAAAGGAAATGGCCTATTACCGCAGAAAAATGATCTTTGCTCTCACTCCAAAAATGACTCATTGTGCTGTAATATTTTGCCTCTGACACAGACCATAATTTTCCTCTGAAAGATTGTAACACAATATTTCTGCATCCGTTTTTTTTTTTTTTTGTTAGGCACTGATAATTCTTCTGTAGCCTAATAACTTCAACAGAGACCTTGAAAGACCATCTAAGGCAACACAGCAGGAAGAGAGATTCAATCTCACCACTCTGGAGCTTGTCCTGAACTCTGACCTCTGAATGCAAACAACTCATTTAGTTCAATTCTCACTGTTGAGTTGATGTATGAGTGACCTGGTGGCATGGAGTAATGAAATATGTTGATTAATAATAAAGGTATCAGCACAGCTTCAATCCAAATCTCAAAATTGGAACAGTAATCAGTGATGAGATTGCGATAGCAAACACTAAAGCGCATTTCGGTTAGATTGCACCTGCCTGTCTCTCCTGCTTCGCTGGTCCTTTGAACTGAAGTGTAAACGTGTCATTGTCTAGCTTTTTTTTTTTTTTAAACAAAAAATTTGGATCCAGTATAAAAAATAGATATATTTTAGATAAATATTTTGTAGTAATATTTAATAAATAAATAAATAAATACATTTGAGGCATCTCTGTGGCAATGGCACACATTCAATTCAGAAGAGTGGTCTGGCTGTAAATATAACAGGCAGTTGTTTAATCCTGTTATAAACATTTTCTGTTTGTTCTTTTACCCTACATGATAGACGAGTATTGGATGTTCTGTAAATGAGAGGAACGAATATGAACGCGATGAAAATAAGAGGCCTGACGAAATGGCGGATAAACTCACATTTTTTGTTTAAAAAAAGAAGGAAAAAAAAGAGGTTTCCCGCTTTCATAAACGGCTCGGCGCAGTCTGTTCGCGTCGCAGCTATCTATTAAGTTACATATGCGCTAATATTTAATAGCGCGTGGATATTTCAAAGCTTCGGAAGGAGCGGGAAAGGGATCAAGTTGTGTTTGTATATGTTTGCCTAGCTGCTATCCGTCGCCTTTTTAATGTCAGACGCGAGTACGTTTCCCCCAGAAGCTTACAGTGAAGACGATAGTCATCTGTTTCCATCCTGCCATTTAATCACCTGGTTCTAACGCAAGGATTTTAAATGCAAATGAAGCACACATACCAAGGTATTATAATACAGGAGAATAAACACTTTTGAAGTCAACTTTTAAAGTAAAAAAAATCTTTTTACTATTAAAAAATCTCAGGAAAGCAAATTCATTTTCGGTGAAAGGGTAGTGCCCAACAGATTTTTTTTTTCCTTTCAGGATGAAATTGCATAATTCTAACGAATTTTTATGAACGCATTAAGTTAATAATTAATTTTAGAAACCATTGCCTAATCCATTTTTTCTTCTTCTTTTAATGTGAATGTTCAGGCAGTTTGTCTCGAATAATTTTTGTCCAGTGTTTAACAAACAGAAGCAACAAGTTATAGAACAACGTATTATCACCCCTTTAAAAACACGTTGATATGGCTGAAAATGCTTGTGCATTATGGTTATCACACAGTAGGCCTAGTCAATGCAAAGCTAACCACATATACTGTATAGTCACAATGTTAATTCCAATTTTAATTCATGCTAATGGAAATTAGACCTACTTTTCCTTCAATAACCTCTGTGTTGCAGAAGCAGCTATAGTGAGAGTGAGAGTCTTAATTCTTCAGCTCATGCAGGTTATTATTAGTATCATTCTTCTTCTTCTTCGTCTTCTTCTTCTTCTTCTTCTTATTATTATTATTATTATTATTATTATTATTATTATTATTATTATGTGAATTGTGGTTCACCTGTTACTGGCAGGTTTCAGGTTTTTTGACTCCTAAGGCCTTCCCTCCAAGACTAAAATAACACGCTGAAGGACATTTAGTTCTCGACTGTGGGAGGTGTATCTCTAGACTGGTTCATCACCATCACCAATCACCATCATCATCATCATTACCCTCCTCCTCCTTCTCATCGTCATGCTGTAGCTTGTTGTCCTGCCCCCCGGTTTGACATTACTCCATGACCTAGCCTATGCCTAGTGTGTGAACTGGACTTAATGTGTTCATGGCTACGAATAACTGTTACATAATGAGTATTGTACCTTATTTGAACCCGTGTTTTGTAGTTGTTCCAATGACCTTCGGTATGCACTTACTGTACGTCGCTTCGGATAAAACGCGTCTGCCAAATAAATGTAAATGTAAATGTAATGTAATGTCATCACCATCATTATCATCATCCCAAGACCATAATCACATTTTGATAACCAGCGAAAAGCAGATCCCCAGTAAGCCACAGCAGCCAGCACAGCCTCTGTCTGTAATTCCCCCCCTTCTCCCCCTTCCCCCCCCCACCCCTCCCAAAAAACAATCGACGCGCCTCGAAAAAACTTTGTCGTAAGACCGCAAAAAAACTTGTTTGTTGATTAATTCACGACTCGGCTCGGCGTCTCCAGCTAACGAGCAGTTTTTCACATTTAAATCGGCAGGAAACGTGTGGGACGGCGAGGCTCGTTAGCGTTCGCCGCGCCGCGCGCCGCCGCCACCGCTACCTCGCTAAACACGCCGCACACCTCGCGGTTTCGCCGCGCGGCTCGCGCGCGTCGCCGCAGCCCTAATGCGCTGAAGACGGCGCCGAGGAGCCGGCAGAGGAGCCCTCCTTGAGGTGTCTGTCACTTCTGGGGGTGGGGGGCGGCGGGGGGGGGGGGGGGAGGGGGGACAAAGGAGAACCGTCGCAAAAAAAAAACAAAAAAAAACGATGCGCCGCGATCGCTAACATCCCACAGTCTCGTCAACAAAAGCAGGCATGGGTCCCCGAAAGGTGTTACCTAACCGCACTGTCAAAAGCGATGACACCCCCCCGCCCATCACCCCTCCCCCCCCCTTCCCCCTCATCTCCGGTGACTCATAATGAATTTGAACATTTTATGATGGGGGGGGGAGGGGGCTGGGAGGGGAGATCCCATGCTCTCAACAAAAACAAGAGACAACACAAATGTAAGAGGAACACTGTACAGGGTAGCAGGTTTCTAGGAGGTCAGAGAAATGTTGAACAGTCCCACAATTGTACGCACGCGTGTGTGTGTGTGTGTGTTGTTTAATTTTTGGTCAAAGTGGACGCTATTGCTGGAGTTCATTGTCACGTTTGCATATTTTTCTTCTCACACAATAAAAAAAATAATATTTTGTGGAACAAATTACTATTAAAACAACACTGCCAACCAGGGGTACTGTAAGGAATGGAGGGGGGTGGGGGGTGATAGGATGATTCCCAGCGCCCTGACTGACAGACTGACAGGGACCCTCAAAAAAACGTTAGAACACAGGATTCTCTGGGGTGGTGGGCTATGAGATATTTAAAGGGGGCCCAAAATTCCCCCCAGTCTCCTGTTCTCATGGAAACCCAGCTCTGCCAATACGACGGCATCGGCACTGTCCCACAGAAATAAACGGACATGGCTTGGACGACAGGAACGGGAAATAAATAAATAAGTACATAAATAAAGAAATAAATAAACCTGGCTCCCATCTGATGACCAGCTTTGCCATTACAGGATCCTCCTTTGTGCCAAGTGCTAAAATGGAGGAAACGCAACTCAAAACAGAAGGAAATCCAAGCTTTCCAAGCTCCTTCAATCACGGACTGTTAAAAGGAACCGTCTGTGCTCAGAGGGGACAGTCTAGCTCGCTCGCTCACAGCTGTTTACTTGATAATACATTTTAAATGCCACCAAAATAAACAGAAACGCGGCGGACGTAAAAAAAAAAGAAAAGAAAAAAAGAAGAAGAAATGATGTGGCGCTCGTCCGCGAGGCTCTTTGCACAGTTGGCGGACAGATGATGCGGCCATCTTGAGATCGTTTGTCATCCGTCTGCTGGCGCTGACCTCGCGACAAACAGGAAGACGGATTCGATAGCGTCTCCCTGGAAACGGGCCGCCGTTGTTTTCCGCGTAGCGAAAGCGTCGTTTCGCCCGCCATTCGTCCGTCCGCGCAGCGCGCCAGAGCGTACGCGCGCCCAAAACGCGCGAGAGGGCGTCGCGTGAAAGTGCGCCCAATCCGGGTTCAGCCAATCAGAGGCTGGGCTGGAGCGGTGTGTGTGTTGCATGCAGATCGGCAGGGTTTCATGATGGTAGAGGAGATTTCTGTGCATGTGTGTGTGTGTGTGTGTGTGTATTTGTGTGTGTGTAAGTGTGTGTGCGTGTTTGCATGTGTGTATATGTGTGTGAGAGTGTGTGCGTTAGTGTGTGCATAAGTGTGTGTGTGTATGTGTGTGTGTGCATGTGCATGTGTGTGCGCACGTGTGTGCGCACGTGTGTGTGCGTGTGTGTGTGGGTGCTTGTGTAGGTGTGTGTGTGTATGCGTGTGTCTGTGTGTATGTATGCATACGTGTGTGTGTGTAAGTGTGTGTGTGTGTGTGTGTGGGTGGGTATCTGTGAGTGTCTGTGTGTGTGTGTGTGTGAGTGTGTGTGTGTGCATGCATGCGTGCGTGAGGGTGCATGTGTATGTGTATGTGTGTGTGTGTGTCTTAATTTCCCTTTCTCCATTCCATTCAAAAGTGCTATTGTGCACAGCAATAAGCCGTCATATTATTCTGTGTTTGAAAGCTTAGAGGAAGCATTTTTCACAGTCGTGTTGCCTGTTCTGTCACATGTTAATCTGCGGTTTAATCCTTCAACCTTCTCCCTGCATAGTCTCGTAAAAACTAGAGACCTTAAAGTTCCTTTATATTCTGGAAACTGGCACGTGCATGAAAGGGATTATTTTACAGGAATTTTTATCTGATGAATTGTGCGCAAAATTCAACTTCCGCAAGAGAACTGTACTTCCGGAACAGGTAATTCAACAGTAGATTAGATTCCTTTGGGAAGGGGAAATGTACCATGTTGTTACAGGGACATCGAGTCTGTTGGTGTGTTTTTTTCAAGCTTTATGATGCTAATACAGGCAGCAACATCCCCTGATGCATATTCAAATGTTCTACATACAAGGGTATTGGAAAAGCTCAATTTTTCCCAATTTAGAGCATGCATTACATTGTGTAACGAATATATGCCCTGGTTAATAAATAGACAGGTAAATAAATAGCTGTAGCTTGATTATAAAATATCCTGCCTGCCTGACTAGCATCGTCTCGCTAATTATTTCCATGTTCTATTTGTTCTGAAAAGGAATGCTTTAAAATCATTGACCCCAAGGCACAAGCTCATGTTGACTATACATGGGCTGTGTCTCAAAAATTAAAAAAAATAAAAAGTATGAGAAAAAGTCTTCCTCTGTCTCGTGATACAGAGAAAAGTTTCCTTCAGATTAGAGTTCACTGGAAGTTTCATTTAAAAAAAAAAAAAAGAATACACACTTCTGTGGAACTCAGGAATATTTTCTTGAACAAGCATGCGTGCATGCACGAATGTTCATGTGTGTTTGCTTTCCTGGTTTTAATTAAATCTCACCAGGACTCCTTTGAAAGGGCCAATCAGATCAGCGTATCAAAATTGGCTTCGGCTGGATTAAAGACAAAGAACGAAATGGTCCAAGAAAGTGGCAAAACAACGTTCGACAACAAGCTCGGCTGACGGATTAGTCCCGGCAAAAGACGCGATAATTGCCGTGTTCCGAGGTGACTTTGAAATCCGTCCGAAGCATTCAGGACTCTCTCAACCCCGTGAGGCTCTGAGAGAGTCCGATTTATTCAAACATAAATGGGGAGCAGTGTATTTGTGAGGAAGGAGAAGGATCAAAACCCGGTTATTGGATTTGTCAGAACAAAAGCCCTACTGTTACACACGGGGTCGAAGCCGCACGGCTACTGTATCTCTCAAAACTAATATGTAACCGTACCTGTTTTGAAAAGGGCCGATTCATATTTCTGCGAGCGCATGAGAAAGCCGCTCCCGTCGTTTCTCGAACCCCCGGGGGGAACTCGAGCCCGCTTCCGAAACGAGCCAGCGCTGGGGACCGCGGCCTTTTGTGACGAGGGCCCGCGTTTTGAAAAAGGACGACACGTTAAATTCCGTAACAATGTAAAAAAAAAAAACGTGCTCGGCTCTCTGACATCACAATGGGGCCGATTGTGCTTCGTGGTCGCCGTGACGACTCAGAGGTCGCTCCGTGTGTGACTCGGCGAGCGAGGGCGGCAGTGAATGAAAAGTGGGTTATGCAGTTACAGTGTGTGATCAACTCGGTTATTAATCAGATTAAAATGGATTCCCTCCGCTTCCTGTTTTAACAGGGGCCACGGGTAGGTCAAGAATACCAATGAGCTGAGCGAGAGATGGGGAAATACCGAGATGTATAAAAAACTCACAGAGAAGATAGAAAAGCAGAACTTTTCCGAATTTAGAGTATGATTGCTGCATCGTGTGATGAATATGCCCTTGTTAATAATTAAGACAGGTAAGAAAAAATAGAAAAAAGTTAGAAATAGAAAAAAGAGATAGAAAAAAGAAAAATGTCCGACTGAGAGAGACGAATGACAGAGAGATAAAAAAAATGTTTTCGGGAAAAAAATTTCATTATTCAGGTATGGGTCTGTACTTTTATTTTATTTTATTGCAGTGGAAATCACGGAATTTTAAACTGGAGTAAACTGGAGAGCGTAAAAAATCTGTCTTTGAATGAAGCAAAAAAGCATCTCTCTATCCGTTCTGTTTATTCCTCCGCATTCTCACACAGGTAGCCTCTCTGATCCCGATGAAATCACAGTAATTACAGTAACCCCCCCCCCCCCCCCCGCCCCCCCCACACTGTATCCCCCCAAAGAACAAAGCACCGCTCAGAAAGAGCTCGATGGGATTTACACACAACAGCGCCAAAGCGCCCGTCGTTTGTTTCCAATTTCTTCGGCGGATTTAAATCCCTTCTTCCAACCGCGAACGACGAGCAAGATTTTGGACTCAAATTTTAGTCGTCCCTTAGATGATCGTCCCTGTCTGCTGTTTTATACTTAGTAAGAAATGACATAAAAACTCAATGATTCAATATGAGTGTTAGCTGAGTATTGTAAGTGTATTGGTCAGAATTGTATTCGCGCACCAGTTTGTAGACTGATTAATTTGCCTCTCAAACGATACAGGTGTCAGAGTTGTTTTCGCAGACAATGAGTCACACAAACACACACGCACACACACGCACACACACACACACATCTACTTTACCATCATAAACTCCCGCATGCACCAGACAAAAACTGTGTTCGTTTTTTTATCGAAATCATCACCACGTAATTCCCCATTGACTTAGATGTTTTTTTTTTTTTTAAAAGACAAAACCTGACATTGTGTCTTTAGTGATGATGCTTGTCAGTCCTCGCAGCCCAGTGCCCGAGACTCGTTCTCATTGAGAGCTACGGTAACCCCGGCAGCGTAAAAATGTGGTTGTCATGGCTGCGTGCACTGTGCATGTGGCATACCTTTATGCTCGTGGGAAGTGTTATTCTACCACTACAGTCCCCCCGGGGCCGGCTCCTCGCATCCCAGAATGCCTCGGGACGACGAGAGCCCTCCGCGCGCGAGGAATCTCGCTAACCGTCCACCTCGCGGCTCCGCTGGGGAGGACAGAGTAAAAGCGTTAAAAAATAACAAAGTAAAAGCGTTAAAATAGCAAAGTAAAAGTGTTAAAATAACAAAGTAAAAGCGTTAAAATAGCAAAGTAAAAGCGTTAAAAAATAACAAAGTAAAAGCGTTAAAATAACAAAGTAAAAGCGTTAAAATAACAAAGTAAAAGCGTTAAAATAGCAAAGTAAAAGCGTTAAAAAATAACAAAGTAAAAGCGTTAAAATAGCAAAGTAAAAGCGTTAAAATAGCAAAGTAAAAGCGTTAAAATAGCAGGCGCAGAGGCAGCGTTGCTCTCCAACCAAACGTTAGGTTCGGGAGCCAAGGAAACGCTTTAACTTTTACGCGGCGAGGCTGTCGTGTCGAGCGCGCAGTACGTTTCTGTGAAAGACCCGAGCGTGGTCTGAGGGGCGGGCCGTCCACCCCGCAGTACTGCCTGTACCTCAGAGGCCTCTCACAGGACACTTCCTGCGGCCGACATGAATAGAAATATTGTTTTATGCATGCATTCATCCCCAACCGATGCTCGTCCTTCCCTTTCAATGGTGAAGCGACCCAAGCATCTGCTGTATCCTCACTAAATTATGGGCACAAAAGTAGACTGGAGAGAGGGAGAGAGTGAGGGGGAGAGAGAGAGCAAGAGAGAGAGAGAGAGAGAGGGAGAAAAAGAGGGAAAGAGTGAGAGGGAGACAGAGAGAGAGGGGGGGGAGAAAGACAGAAACAGAAAGTCTGTAAAACAAGCAATTATTTTAAGGCTGAAAGGGGAAGAAAGAGAGAGAGAGAGAGAGAGAGGAAAAAAGAATAGTTTTAATGCTTTTTTTCGCGACAGAGGAGCTGATATGGGGAAATTAGCAGGGGGAAAATATTTTTAGAGATGGCACAGCTGCGGTGGGAGCGCAACAGGTCCCATTCAGCGGGTCTGACGACAGCTAATGTGTTTAATTGCTCTCTGACAATAGAATTTGCGCCGGCGAGAGACAAGGCGCGAACCCTCCTCCTCCTCCTCCTCCTCCTCCTCCTCCTCCTCCCTCCACCGCCATCGAAGCTTAAGCGGCAACCCCGCACCTGTGAAACGTGGTGCTGGGTTCTGCTCAGAACCTCGCCACACCTCGCACCCCCCCCACATCTCCCCCCTACCCCCCCCCCCCCCCCAACCCCCCAAACCCGCCCGCCGCACGCTGCACACGACGAAAGAGTCCTGCCAACGCCGTCTGACGCCTCGGGGGGGTGAGGGGGTGGGGTAGGTGGGTTGGGGGGGGGGGTAAAATAAATAAAAGTTCAAATTTTGAGACGTCTTGACTTGGCAGAGCAGATGTGGGGGGAGGGGAGGGGGGGAAGATTGGGAGTGACAGGGAAGACGGGGCAGGATGGAATGAGACAGGTTGGGAAGGGACGGAACAGAACGGGATTGAATGGAATCGGGCGGAATTTAATTGGGATGGAATTGAATGGGTTTGAATGGAATCAGATAGAATGAGATGCAATGGAACAGGATGTTGCTGCAAAGACACATTTTAGTTGGGAAGATGCAATTTTGTGTTCTGGAAAACCAAATTCCATTGTCCCTATCCTAGATTTGAATGAGGTACCTCTTTTGATCTATGGAACAGCTCAGTGCCTATATTCAATCTAACTGCAATGCAATTTGTCCTGAATTTTGGCTAAATTAAAATGTTACTATAACATCGCATGGAGGTAAAACTTCCTTTCTGTTGTTATGCACCATTTTCCTTTAATTACAGCAATGACACAGCTTATGACACCGCATGCACTGCGTGACGACTGAGGCTCAGAGATTGGGCCTGTTTGTGTGCAGACGAAACAGAATAATAAATAAACAAGTGTAGTCCTGCATCCCAGCACCTTCAGTGCAAGGATAACATGACCCTCACATTCAGCTGCATGGATCCCCCCACACTACAGATCCAACAAAGTATTAAAAATAATCAACAGCTCCATCCAAATATACTATGTGTGTGTGTATGTGTATATATATATATATGAAATTATCAGATTTTAACATAGAAGACTAGTTAAAAAAAGTTTGGAGAAAATAAATAAATAAATAAACAAGCAAACACCTGGTTGTTTAGAAAAAAATCCGCACATCTGTCGTCTTTCTCACTCTTTTGTTTGTCTGTGATCTCATTTGTTTTGTGAACAGGCAGGCTGTGACACTGTGAGACACTGCAGGTACAATGGAAGTGTGTGTCTGTGTATGTGTGCGTGTGTATGCGCGTGTGTGTGGGTGGGTGGGTGAGTGTGTGTGTGTGTGTGTGAGTGTGCGTCTGTGTGTGCATGTGTGTGTGTGTGTGTGTGTTGGGGGGAGTTTCCAATAGAAACACTGTTTCAGTAGAAAACCAGAAGGCTCTGGAGAAAGGGAAAAGCACCTTGTGCACGACTACAAATATCCCCCCACCCCCCACCTCCCCACCCCCACCCCCCCACCCCCCCCCACCCCCCCGAACCCAGCCCCCCATCTGCGGGCTCCCCTCAGCCTGGTCTAGGCACCATATGTTTATAATTATCATAAAAGCTTTGAAGAACCTGTTCAGGGAGGAGGCACACACACACACACACACACATACACACACACACTCACACACACACACACTCACCCACCCACCCACACACATAGACACACACACACACACACACACACACACACACACACATAGACACACACACACACACACACACACACAGACACACACACACACACGATCCTTCTCTCCGCGGCTGCCCCTGACTCGTACGTTTTAGCGGAGGAAGAGGAGGAGGAGGAGGAGGAGGAGGAGGAGGAGGAGGAGGAGGTTTAAGCTGCGTGGGGTCGACAGGCTCGAGGCTGCGCCAGCTCCGCTCTTGACCCCTGCGAGTCTGGGTTCAAGTCCCACACAAGGAGGTTGGACTTCAAACCCTCTCCTGCTCTGACAAGGGTAATTGGCCACCGGTGACACAAATACTACAAGAGCTTACAAGACAGCCCCCCCCACCCCCTGCCCCACCCCCCCCCACCCCACCCCACAAAAAAAAGAAAAACGAAAAGTGGAACATAAGACTCCCAGAAGCCCCGATCAGCAGGCTAACGCTGTCGGAGAGTGTTTCGACTGTACCGGGTCTAAACCACAGCAGGCAGGCTTGAATAAATTTGCGTTTTTTTTTTTTTTTGGTTTTTTTTTTTGTGGCTGACACAGCCGATCCTGCGTTCGATGTTCCATCAGAGGCATCTGTGCTCGTCGCGGCAGGGTGCTCACCGCGCGGTTTGGGGAGGACCAAGGGGCGCGCGGAAACAGGGGGGTGTTCCTGTTTCCCCTCCAACTTTCAGTAAGAATGAAGACAAGCAAGGGCAGTTCCTCGGCACTTCCACCAGGTGGCAGTATGCTCAGTGAAATGACGGCACACCAAGAAGGACAGGAGCGCATTCGTCAGTTTTTTTTTGTTTTGTTTTTTTTTTTTTGCTCATGTCCCAGCCTGACCCTCCCAAAAAAAAACCCGCCAACATCAAACGCCATTTCCATTGCATTCCGAGCGTAAACATTTTTTTTTCCCACCTCCGTGCGTTCTGTTCGCGCTGTCTTCCCAGAATGCCATTGTTCTCCGCCTTCAGAGAAACTGGCCCCTCTTTGGCTCTCTCCCTCACTGATTCCTGCTGAACACGGTGCCAGGCCCCAAAAAACGAATTCCGTCCACGCCCTCGGAATGTTGGGGCTTGGTGTCAAATGTTCGACAGCAGAGGTTTGGGACATGGGGGGGGGGGGGGGATTTGACCTCAGGCGTTCTGACTGGTCGCTGCTCTTTCAACCACCCCGCTAACTTCCCAGAATGCAAAGCGGGCCTGGCACATGCCGGTGACGTTAGCGCATAGCTCATACTTTCAAGCCCCCGGCATTTTTTCCCCACACAGGCCCTTTTGCATTCAGTGCTAATGTTGCCAGCCCTAGTAGTCAGGGAGTCACGGAGAGTGGACTGGCCTACTGTAGCCCACTTGCCCAGTCCCTGATGGTCTAGTGGTTAGGATTCGGCGCTCTCACCGCCGCGGCCCGGGTTCGATTCCCGGTCAGGGAATGCATTTTGAAAATACTGTGTAAGTCGCTCTGGATAAGAGCGTCTGCTAAATGCCTGTAATGTGATAATCTAGCAGCAGAGTGGTCCGACCTACCGCAGCTCACATTCTAACTGCACAGTGGACTGACCTACTGTAGCTCACATTCTAACTGCACAGTGGACTGACCTACTGTAGCTTACATTCTTCAGAGTGGACTGACCTACTGTAGCTCACATTCTAACTGCACAGTGGACTGACCTACTGTAGCTTACATTCTTCAGAGTGGACTGACCTACTGTAGCTCACATTCTAACTGCACAGTGGACTGACCTACTGTAGCTTACATTCTTCAGAGTGGACTGACCTACTGTAGCTCACATTCTAACTGCACAGTGGACTGACCTACTGTAGCTTACATTCTTCAGAGTGGACTGACCTACTGTAGCTCACATTCTAACTGCACAGTGGACTGACCTACTGTAGCTTACATTCTTCAGAGTGGACTGGCCTACTGTAGCTCACATTCTAACTGTGGAGTGGACTGGCCTACTGCAGCTCACATTCTTCAGATTGGACTGACTTACTGTGACTTACACAACTTTTTTTTAATTTTATTTTTTTACCAGTTACACAGCTGGATATATACGTACTGAAGCAATGCAGGTTAAGTACCTTGCTCAAGGGTACAATGGCAATGTCCTACTGAGGAACAAAACCTGTGACCTTTGGGTTACAAGATATTAATACACTGCTTTATACTACAAATATACAACACCCATTATACTGCACTGTCGATTTCCACTTGTTCCTGACAATAGTTGAGCAATGGAACGTCCTTACCTATCCTAGAGGCCAGGTTTGGTCTGAGCACGGTCCTGTTTAATTCTTTATCCCTGGTGTTCCGTCTGATTCAAACTGAACCTTTTTAAACTTAAAACAGGAATGACACCTTTGAGTGACTAAACCAGTGTAATTTTTCCATTGCTTCTATTTGCTGTTCATCATCTGTATTTGCTTTATGTCTTTTGGCCCATATAGCTTCTTTGAATATAATCAGATAAAGACAAAAAATAATTGAGTGTCAGTTCAAAACAATAAATATCAATGATCTACTGCATGAAATCCTTGTTTCATTTTAATTCACTGATAGAAATTTCACAGATAAACATGATTTATGCCTCCCATGCCTTCATTACAGTGGATTTCGTTATATAAATCACATCTTTATCACAAATGAATGACACTTTCATTGATAAATGTGATCCAGCAGAGTTAAATGGCAACCATTAACCATATATATTGTTCATATTTGTTTGGAATCGAGATAAAGATAATATATATTGAATAATTTTTTTGCATAGATTTTTATTCATGCATTGCTTTAAAATCCCAATAATGTTCTGTGTGTGTGTGTGTGACCCGGGCTAGCAGTTTCTGAGGTGCTAATAAGTAAACAGAACTCGAGGGTTAAGTTAAGGCGTCTGAATTAGCCTCTCGGTCTCAAAGGCTACGCGTTCCCTTTCTAGCACACTCCAGTGCCTACCGGGTCTCCCTTCCAGAGAGGTCTCTGATTAGCCTAGCGCCGTCGCGGTGCCTCAAACGTGCAGACCCAGCGTACCAGTACACACCCCCCCCCCCTCCGCCCCTGCCCCCCCACCCCCTCCTAATGAAGAAAGCCACTTTAAAACTAGCGCAGCCCAACCTTCCCGGCCCAGTCGCCCCCTTAATCCAGAGGCGGGTTCTTCAGTGTTAATGATTTGCGCTCTATTTGCACATGCAAGCTAATGCAGAACCTCTTCAGATTAATTGCACGTTGCCGACTCTCTGGACCCCCTGGCCCCGTCGCTCCGGCCTGCTCATGAGGAGATGTGTTCGGAACTGAGTCCTCTAGGTGATCGTTGTGCAAAGATGTGATAGAATCGGGGGGTGGGGGGGGAGGGGGGGGTGGCAGAGGAGCTGAATTTTGGGGAAGACTCACTGCTTTCTCTAGTTCCATACTTTTGAAGAACAGTCTCATGGGGCTTCTTACTCTGTACGTCAAATTGTCTCCGTTCATCTGAGCCTCGCATGGTTTTTAAGCGAATGACACCGCTACATCCACCTAGAGCCTTTCCAGTCTGCCAGATGAATCTGATTTTTCTTTTGAGGTGTTTTGCAGTGTGCTCATTGCCCTGTTCCTGTCGCCTTTATGAACTCAGGAACTCACTTCAGTTACTTAGCTTAGCTTATTCACAGCTGATTGTGCTTTGAGAGAGGGAGAGAGAGAAAATGAAAATGAAAAACTAGCTTGTACTGTAGTTTGACAGGTAAAGAGTTTTTTGTGTTTTCTCTGTGTGTGTCGGTGTGTGTGTGTGTGCCTGTGTGCATGTATGTGTGTCTATGTGTGTGTGTGTGTATACTCTAGTCCAGCTGGTGTCTTTTGACCTTTGTTTTGTTGCTGTTGTCAAGGGGATGTAAAATGAGACATGGTGCTAGAGGGCCCAGTGCAGAACGCTGGAGTTCAAAGGTCGAAGGTCATCTGAGGTGAAGTGCGCTGACTTTAAGACCTGTAGCTGCACACGGCCAGCGAAACAAACCTAGCATCCTCGGCACACCCGACACCAATCACTAACATTAACACTCACTGCCAACCACCTGCATGGGAATGGCAGGTAATGTTAAAAAAACGGCATCTTTACAACACGTTTAACATCTTATCAGAGGACAGTGTAAACAGGCCCCTCCCACTGTAAATGCCTCTGTTATGTTTCCCAGTCCTGACTGGGGATTGGAGAGCTTGCCAAAAAACCGTGCACACCGGCCAAACATCACATCAGGAAAATACAGAGACATGCATCAAGGGTGCGATTTAAAACGCCTTGTTTAAATGAGGGGAGAACACAAAGCAAACCTTCTGAGGGTTTTGGAGGAGGATTAAAGTGGTGGTCATGTTCTTTGAGATGAATGATGGTTCAAAAAATCTGAACATGCAACAGGTCCCACTGAAGTAAAATGCGTTGTCCCCATCATAATGTTCAAATGCTGCATTAATAGGTAACTGAAAAATGTAAAAGTAAAAAAAAAAAAAGCACACTGCCATCTCAACAATTTCCCTGCTCTTATTTCTGTGTTTTTTTTTTTTGTTTTGTCTAATTTAATTAGCAGTTTTGCAGTGTATAGCTTTCCTTGTTACTTGGAACACCATTAATTACTATTAGCTTTTGACCTTTTTTTAGCAACTGAATCATCAATATTACAAAAAATGGAAACACAAGTTCATTAAATCTTAAATTTATGCCACTGACATGCATATCTGACACTTCAGGTTGTAGGACACACACAAACTGAATCAAGCACACACAAGGACGCACTGACACACACATACCCGCTAACACACACACATTTTTCTGAGCAAAATCATTATGAAACAACGTTTGAAAGATAAAACAAAACTACACCGTTGAACACATTTAATTTAATTGAAGACCACTTGAATATCCCACCGGAATAACCATACTAATTATATCATAAGTACAACAAAGACTCCAAAATTGACTAAATAAAGATAACAGTAGAACCTAGTTCAGATCTTTTTTTTTTTTAAATGGCTCACTCAAACCTTTTTCAAGATTCTGGAAACACGGTGGCCATATCTTGAAGGACTATACTGCTTTTTTTAATCGGGTTATTGGCAGGATGCAGGTATGTGTATGTGCAGGTGATGGGGAAGTGTGTGTTTGTGTGTGTGTGTTTGTGCAGGTGATGGGGTATGGGGAAGTGTGTGTGTGTGTGTGTTTGTGCAGGTGATGGGGTATGGGGAAGTGTGTGTTTGTGCAGGTGATGGGGTATGGGAAAATGTGTGTGTATGTGCAGGTTATGGGGTATGGGGAAGTGTGTGTGTGTGTGTGTGTGTTTGTGCAGGTGATGGGGTATGGGGAAGTGTGTGTGTGTGTGTGTTTGTGCAGGTGATGGGGTATGGGAAAGTGTGTGTGTGTGTGTGTGTGTGTTTGTGCAGGTGATGGGGTATGGGAAAATGTGTGTGTATGTGCAGGTTATGGGGTATGGGGAAGTGTGTGTGTGTGTGTGTGTGTTTGTGCAGGTGATGGGGTATGGGGAAGTGTGTGTGTGTGTGTGTTTGTGCAGGTGATGGGGTATGGGAAAGTGTGTGTGTGTGTGTGTGTGTGTGTTTGTGCAGGTGATGGGGTATGGGAAAGTGTGTGTATGTGCAGGTCATGGGGTACAGCAGGGGGTATGGGAGACGGTGTTCACAGAGTGCGGTACAGCAGGGGGTTATGGGAGACGGAGTTCACAGAGTGGCGGGCGGTGCCGACTCACCGGCTGAGTCGGTCCTCTTGGCGGCTCCGGGGCTGCCCGCGCCGTCTCCCAGCCCGTTGAACGCCGTGAGGTTCTCCGCGCTGTAGGCCCTCAGGACGGACAGCGAGTTCAGCGGGCGCTCGGGGGGCGGGTGGAGGTCGGGCGCCTGCCACCGCGTCTCCGCGAGCGGGGGGGAACGACGCGACGCGCCGGGGGACGACCGCTCGGAGTCCTCGGCCGAACTGCTCCGCGCCCGCGTCTCCTTCCCGCCGTTGTCACGGTCCCTGTCGCCATCCTGCTCTTCGTCCTCCTCTGTCTCCATCTCCTCCTCCTCCTCCTCATCCTCCTCCTCCTCTTCTTCCTCCCGGTCAGATTCTGGCCTCTTGCTGACGGGCTCTGCCGCCTCGGCGTCCTCCTCCTCCTCCGCCTGGTCCTCCTCAGACTCCACCATGTCGTCTCCCTTAGTGGGCGCCTCCGCGGGGTCCGCTCCCCTTCCACTCTCGTCCGCTGCCCCCCGGCCTGGTGGGTCAAAGGACCACGCCTGCACCTCGGAGGACTCCGGGCGCTCGTTCCCAAACCGCCGGGGGCCGGGCGCGCCCGCCGGAGCCTCAGGCAAGCCCGGCGGCTTCAGGAAGTTACCCTCAAATTCTCCCGAACCGGCGGCCTCTGCGGGATCGGGCCAGGACGGGCTCCCGGACTCCCCTGCCGCCTCCTTGCCCGCCTCCTGCCGGATCGTCGCATTCGTTTGAGCAATCGGCTGAAAGGACGGCCCCGCGCCTCCACGCCGAAGCACGGGGGAGGTCAAGGAGGCTTTGCCGGAGGAGGACGCCTCCCACGGGTGGTCCCAGAGGGACCCTTTCTCGTCCGGGACGCCGCCCTCTTTGCGTTTGGCCCGGCCCAGGTGGTTGGCGTCCAGGTGCAGGGCCATGACCTCCACCGACGGGGTGGCGAAGGGGCAGAAGAGGCAGCCGTGCCAGGCCACGTCGTCCCGCAGGGTGACGGAGGAGCCCGGCAGGAGGCCGGAGTCGGGCCTGTAGGACAGATCCAGAGGCTCGTACTGCGACCGCAGGGACTTGCTTTTGGGAGGCTTGGCGTCGGCCGCCGTCGCCGCCGCCGCCTCCTCCGCCTCCCCGTTCTCCCCCGGCCTGCCGCCGGACTCCCGCCGCCTCTCCCTGGCCTCCTTGTCCCTCTTCATGGAGTTGAGGGCGAAGCCGTCCATGAAGGCCTGCAGGGAGCTCTGGAAGTTGACCCCGTTGCCCGCCATGCCCTGGTAGACCCGGCTCAGGTCCGGGAAGCCGGCCGGGCCGCCGTCCAGGGCCCCCTCACGGACCCTCATGCCCTCCGAAGCGTTTTCGGAGGCGGGGTGGCCGTGGTGCTCCCTGTCCAGTTCCAGGTCCCGGTCCCGGGGGGACAGCACCCCCAGCGGGCCCCAGTGGTGAGGGTGCAGCTGGGCCCCTCTCAGGTCCACGCCGCCGGACACGCCCTTAATCACCCCGTGCAGGACGTCCGGCCGGAGGAAGGCCCCACTCTTGCTGCCGGGGTGCTCCTCCTGGGGGTGCGAGGAGGAGGAGGAGGAGGAGGAGGGGCCCCCGTTGTTGTGCCGCTCCCGATGGTGGCGTTCCAGGTGGTACTTCAGCGAGGCCGACTGCGTGCCCGCGTAGTCGCAGTGCGGGCACCTGTAGGGCTTCTCACCTGCCAGGAGCGACAGAGACAGAGGGAGAGCGGCGGAGCTCCCGTTAAACAACGGTTAGCACGTTAGCACGATATCACACTCGCTGCCAAAGGAAGAGCGAAACAATGACTCAAAAACCTCATTCCAATTTTTTGGTTTTAGCACAGCTTGAAGAGCTGGGTTATCTCTCACGTCAACAAAGGACATTTTGTTTGCCATGCGGCAGCGGATAATGCTTTCAATGAAAAGGAAAACTGATATCATCTCATCGCGCGTCCGCGAAACGCTGGTCAGCTTTCGGCCTTGTTCACTCGTAGACTCAGTGCTCTGATCTCTCGAACGTTTTCTATTTGCAGTTCATCGCGGTCAACACAAATCACATTAAAGTGTCCCCTGTATAATGGAACTACTGTTGCTCCAAGTATGCTGGAATGAAGCTTTAAAATACAGGACTAAAAATAAAGAAAACGCAACCACCCAAAGTTTACCATTATTTCTTAACTGTAGTCTGTGCATAGCCACGTAACAATTTCAGTTCCTATAAATGTCAACCAAGTCCGTTATCAGAATAATGCATATTATAACATCCCAATCAACTGGAATTCTAAAGAAAAAAAGGAAATTAAAGTGTAATATTTCAAATAGGAAATTTTGTGATAAGAAAATGCAGTTAAGAACAGTATACGCTAACATAAACGCATTCTGCTGGCAGTAGTGGCGCGCTTAAAATTAAAACCACCATGACAATCAATATGCAAAAAAATATAATGGAAAAAATGCTGGCTTGATTTTGAAATATGATAAAGATCCCAGAATGCTCGGGTGCGAGCTTTGCCTGGGGTAGAAAATGAAAGGGGGGTTGTCAAGTATTGTGTACATATAGCCATAAAATGTGTTTAGATTATGCACATGGAACCCATTTTTAAACTAAAAAAAAAAATGTTGCACTGTTAAGCAGGACGGAGCTGAATGATTTAAGTCTTCTCTGTGCAGTAAATAATGGGTATAATTAACAAATAGCATAGTGCTGAAGTCATTTATCATTATTCTGAGGGCATCCTTCCAGAAAAAATAGATTCACAGATCTGCAGGCCTGCTGTGAGTTTCCTGACGAAAGCTCTATAAATACAAATTTTGATAAAATAGAAATGGCAGCCGAACCAGGAAAGAGGCACTCGTTTTAAACAAGGCTGCATTTTTTTTTGGCGTTAGCATTTTAGATAAAACTGCACAGGACGAGCTTTCCTCCGTGCCGGATAATTAAATAAGGAATCATCCGTGATGCGAGCAATAATTTCTGATTCCTTTAATTGGACGTTGAATGATATGTAGGACTGCAGTCGTGTTTTAAAAAAAACAAACATTTGTACATCATACAGATAAATGTATGTGTGTGCGAGTGTGTATGTGTGTGCGTGTGTGAGTGTGTGCATGCATGCGATTGCGTGTGTGTGTGTGTGGGTGTGTGAGTACGTGTGACTAAGCAGAGGCACAATCATTTTTTTTATTATTATAAGTTGTTTTGAGAGCATCGTCAATCAATTGAATGAATAAAAAGGAACAAAGTCTAATGGGGCATGATGTTTGCATCAGAAAAATATGCGGCAAATATTTATACAGAAGGCATGAAGAACAATCCAAGCGCAGAGTTGCGTGACATTTTCAAAATACCCTTTGAATTTTAAGTATTTATTATGAAACTCGTTTTTTTGTTTTGTTTTTTTTTTAAGTTCCTTTTTTCTTCGATGATTACACACAGGCCATTTCATGGTTCCATTTTAAAGGGGCTGAGTTGAGTTGAGACACCTTCATCTGGTTTTGTGCAATTTGTTACAGCGGCGCAGAAAATCTCTGGGAGTAAACAGTGGAGCTGCGCAGCGCGGCGCATCTAAGAGCTAACGCCGTGGACGTGACGCACTTTGTTGACTCTCCATATGGCTTCGCATAATCAAGGAAGACAATATGTAAACCATCAGGAATCGGGAGACAGGAGAGGAGGCTGGCAGTGTTTTACGTTTATTTTCCAGTTTCGTAGCTCGCAGAAAAGTGAATTTTTGCTCGAAAGGGAACTCGGCAAACTGTGCAGATTATTGCCGTTTACATTAATGCACTCAAGTTTTTCTTTCAGCTTTGTTAAAATAACTTTGTTAAAATAACTATAGTACCATCATTACTTTTACATTGCAATGATACATTATTATCATTACTACTACTGCTACTCATAGCAGTAAGAGTAATAGTAGTAGTAGTAATAATAATAATAATAATAATAATAATAATAATACGTTAAGTATGCTTTAGTTCCTATATGTGTCTAACTGGGCATGGTGAGTATGCTCTTTCAGATAAATTTCCATAATAATGCAGACATATGCTAAAGAGTAAAACACCTTTATACTCAACATATTGTAGCAGCCAGAAGGGGACTATACAGTATGTGTCTCTAATTGCTGTCATTGAAGCTTCAATTCATTATGCGGCTTTTCCATTAAAATGTGAGCATTCATTTGTATAATGAAATATCACCCACTGCAGTCTTCATTAACTGAGTATTACACTGTACACTATACATTGTTAGCTGCCTAAGAAACTGCACTTAATTTTCACTAATGGATAGTGTCCCACTCGGAGTTTGAGGGGAAATTAATGCGGCAATATTAGCTCCTTAACTTATGAAGAAACCGTTAAATGTTAGAAAGGTATTAATCTGTCGTTTTATCTTAAAATATGAACTGGCTTTAGAATCTCTTTTTCAAAATCAGAATTTTTTCACTGTGGAATGCAGGACACTTTTAATTTATTCTAATATTCCGTTTTCACACAAAAACGAGTACACGCAGATGATATCTTTCTTCAGCTTCAGCTTTTGTTTGTTAGAAATTTGAATGCCTGTAGTTAACCCCACGCTGTTCATGTTATCATTCCATCAGATTTTTTCTTTATTCTTAATAGCAAGTTTGAGTCGCAGGTAGAAGAGAGAAAGAGAGAGAGATAGAAAGAGAGAGAGAGAGATAGATAGATAGATATATAGAGAGCACGTGAGAGAGAGAGTGAGAGAGAGAAAGTGAGAGAGGGAGAGCGCAAGCGAGAGAGAGAAAGTGAGAGAGAGAGAGAGCGTGCAAGCGAGCGTGAGCGAGAGAGAGTGAGACAGCGTGAGAGAGAGAAAGAAAGAGAATGAGAGCAGCGGTTCCGTAAAGGACTTTTGTTGTTTTTCTGTACTTTCTGTGCAGAGCAGACTCCTGTGATGCGCTTACACTTTTAATTCCCTCTCAGAGCCAAGGCGCGTGCTTTTTACTCTGAGGCAATTTGGGTGGTCTTCTTTTTAAACTCTGAGAGAACCAGCATAGGTTTCCCAGCTACAAAAGACATCCGCGTTCACTCCCGTGAACGCAAAATGTTTCTGCCTTTTTTACCCCCCCTGTTCTCAAAATACTTTGTCTGTTCAAAGCATGGAATACCGTTTGAAAAAACAAAACCTGTGGGCAGCTATTTAATCTTTCTTTGGAGAACTCGCAGAGAGGTAACGGCTGATTAATATTGTTGTTCTAAGAGGCGATTAAAAAGTCCCAGTACGGTACGTGCTTCGTCTTCATGAAATCTCGCTCTGAAACGCAAGCTGTGAGAGAGACGAAAACATGAAGGCCTCCCCTTTAACACGAGTTCATCCCGCACGAAACTGACCGCAGTTTTACTGCCACACATGACCTCTTGGTAGAATGTGTTTGCGAAGCAGATGGTCCCGATACCGGGCTACTTAGTTCTCTCTACGTTTTTAGGGATCTTACATACAGTCTTAAGCTTGTTTATTGGTTGTAGATATCGTAGATGTTTGCTGAACATTAATGGTTCGCATCTGGTTGCTCTACACGAGCTAGTTCCTAAGACTTTAGTCAAAGGCACTTCTTCCTCAGGCTGGATATGAGGTATTTTCACTAAAAACAGGCTGTATGTGAAGTTTATTTTAACTGAATACTTCTCAGGTACACAGTAAAATGTCCCACGTTAATTCAACACTAAAATCGTTAATTCAGCTCATAACAGATTTAAATTTGGTACCACATTCCACAGTGTCAATGTCATCATATCTCTTTTAAACACCATCATTTGAGAGTTATAGTTAGCTCTCCAAGCTAAAGACCCAGGTGCCAGGCTAAGTGAGCCTGCCATACTCTTGCCTTGCCACTAGAGGGAGAAGTCACCTCCCATGACACGTTTGTGTGTTTAAGTCAAAATACACAACATGTCCATTGCTGGGTGTTAGTTTTAGGATCCAAATATCCCACTGGACACCCCTGTTACACCCAGAAGACTCTCTGTACTGTACAGAATGCCAATGTCTGATAGAAGTGTAACCCCCATGGAAAAAACCCCCCACCCCCCACTATAAAGAAGTGACACCATTTATAAAATATGTGAGTAATCAATTTGATAACCGACAATGGGTTTTTTATGACCCCGGTCCCAAAAACGGAGATATTATATAATGCAGATAATTCTTTATGCTTTGGAAAATTGACCCCAATCACAAAAGCCTAGATTACAATACATGCGTCATTTTTCCATTGGGGGGGGGGGGGGGGGGGGGGGGATTTTTCTATACTAGGAAAATGACCCAGGGTCAGTGTTAATTCATTTGCAACAGTGTTAATTCAACTCTCAACAGATAGCATTTGGTCCCACTCTAACCGTAACACTGGACTGGGTTTTACTGTGTGGTGTAAACGAGGCGCGGCATACCTGTGTGTATCCGCAGGTGGACCTTCAGGTGGTGGGTGGTTCGGAAGGCCTTTCCGCAGTAGGGGCAGTCCTTAGAGCTCAACCCCTGGGCCCTGTCCCTGTGCGGCTGGACCCCCCCGAGCTTCCCCACCTCGTCTCCGGCATCTAGAACCACACACACACACACACACACACAGACAGACAGAGAAACAGACAGACAGGCAGACAGGCAGAGAGACAGACAGACAGACATAGAGACAGACAGACAGGCGGAGAGACAGACAGACAGGCGGAGAGACAGACAGACAGACAGAGAGACAGACAGACAGGCGGAGAGACAGAAGGAGTCGTCAATGTCACAGTTAATTCCGCACAAAGCCAAACTCCTCAGGGTTGCCGTGCAACTACTTTTTCCCGCCGCCTTTTTTTTTTACGTGACACAATGCTGATGGTTCAGAAGCTTCCCCTGGTTTCTTTTTTGCTGTTGTTATTTTAGGTTCCTGCATGGCCCCCCCTCCCCCCCCCCCCCCCCCCCCCACACCCCTTATGGCCTCATATGAAGTGTTCCTTTTCTGTGTCTTAAACAAGACAAGACAAGAAGAGAGGCCATTTTGGCTGGAGTGGCTCTGTGTGGCTCAGTCTGCAACATGACCTCTAAAGGCAACCCTACGGACCTAGCCTCAGAAAGCTCTCGGCTAACGGGAGCTAACAATCCTCGAGAGCTGAAACGGTCACCCCCCTTTTTTTATGCGAAAGCTTTTTTGAGAAATGCAGGCTCAGCTAGTTTCAGTATGATAGTCAGCATTCAGCGCACATGAAGCTAGCTATCGTAAGGTTACGCACTCAGGGATCATTTTTGTAGCTTGGGGATTGTGTTTCAAACGTGTTTGGTTTGGATTATATGAAACAAGCTTTTTAAAACCATTTTATCTCTTTTTTTGTTTTTTTCTTCCACAATTTCTATAAATACCATGGAGGCAGACCCTTCATATAATATCTATAATGTTACATTTGCAGTAGAGTAAACTACTAAAGAATATCTAATATATTACAACCAGCTCCAGCCCCGTTATATCATACGGAGAATATGACCAGGTGCGCTTGTATACAAGGTGAGGACACACTAGTGACCCACATTTTTATGGACACAGACACAGTACTGACTCTCATCCACAACTTGCACGTAACTGACAGTTACACCAGTAACGTAAGTATTTTTATTCTATGACTCGATCTGGGACAGTTTTGCGCGTGTGTGTGTGTGTGTTTATGTGTGTGTGTGTGTGTGTTGGAGAGGAGGGATCCCTGAGGAATCTTTGTTCTTTGTCCCACTTAATTTTTTCCTAATTTTCCTTGATTTTTGCATAAAGCAGAACACTTTAATTTCTCCTTACGTTTAAGAAGACTGTTGACAGATCTCAATCTAACGGTTTCCTGCATCCGCACCCTTTCCTGCTCGTACACTCACAAACACACATTCCAATCAGCATGATCACACAAACACACACACACGCATGCACACACATGCACGCACGCACGCACACACAGACACACACCCGCACACACACACTCACACACGCATACACACTCACACACGCATACACACGCACGCACACACAGACACACACGCACACACACATACACACGCGCACGCACACACACACTCGCATACACACGTACACACTCTGAGCAGGTTCAGCCGTGCAGACGTTCTGCAGGACTGTCCAGCTTGTGCAATTGGAGCAGACAGACTGCAGGTGGCCCAGAGGACCCGCTCACGTCCAGCGCACTTCCTGCCAACCGAAACCCTTCCTCCCCGAGACATACTGTTGCTAATTATGCGTCCCCCTCGTCGGCAGCCAGTCCTGGCATGGTCAGGATGAGACGTGACACATGCCAGCTTGGAGGAACGCAGGCTCCCCAGTGTAATGTACAAATTCAACAAAAGGATTCATGTACAGCGTAGCCGGTTGCTGAGCACTTGATCACTTTGTGCTTCTGAAGCAAGCACAGAAAACGATGGCCTGTGTTCACTTAACATTTGTCCTTAACTTGGACTTACGAATAAGAGCTAGTGTTACACTTTTTTTCTTCGCGAGCTCAGCTTGGCGAGTTTATTTTGCCGATTGGCAGACTTGCCGAAATGGGTTTTGCGAAGAAAAGAAAAATCTTGCTCTCGGTGGTCAAAGAAAAAATTCGATTGAAATGAATTGTATTTATGGGGACACATGACACACATGCACACACACACACATGTGCCTACACACACAAAAAACACACACACCCACACACACACGTCCTGCTTCCTTGTCCTGTAACTAGTTGCCAGATGCAGGATTTTTAACAAGCCCGCCGCAATTATTGTAAAAGTCATTTTGTACCGCATAAGCACAAATATTGACAGTTTATAGCTCAGCACATTTATGGCATTTGAAGGTCACCCCATATATTAAAACGTCATCCTCCGGAGACGTGCCCGAGACAGAAAGATTCATGGCTCTCTTCTCTTTTGAACGTATCGATTCCTTTCCAGCCATTTTATTCAAGAGAAAAATCGGTCAGACACGTTCAAGCGGTTTTTACATGCGAGCTAGCGGTTTAGTGCATTTGTTTTATAAAGACTTCATGCACAGTGTGCACATCAGAGTAGCTGGCTAAACTCAGGGGTTTCACATTTAGTGATGGCTGTAATGTAATAATTGAATTATGATTTTAATTTATACTTTGAATTTTTATTTGTATGTATGTATGTATGTATGTATGTATGGATGTGTGTATTATTATTATTATTATTATTATTATTATTATTATTATTATTATTATTATACCATAGCTTTTGATAAACTACAGTATATATAATACCATAGCCTTAAGAACATGTTGAAGTTTTGGCATTATAATTAATAGTAGATTATTTCTCCTTTTTTACCCAGATTAAAAGGGCATATCCTCCTCACAGTCTCACGGTTTTATCCAAACGGTCTGTAATGACACAGAACAAAGAATGGGTATCAGCTTCCACACAAAGAGTCACAGGAGCCATCTGGGGAGGGCAGGCATGCGCCAGTCTGTCACTGGGCAGGGAGGCACACAGAGTAACGCTGGAATGACAACCCATAAACATCACTACGGCAACGAGGACAGCCCAGCGCTGCGCGCACGTGTGTGTGAGCGTGTGTGTGTGTTTATGTGACTGTGTGAGAATCTTGTTGTGTCGTGTGATTGTGTGTGTGTGTGTGTGTGTGTGTGTGTGAGAGAGAGGGAGAGTCTGTGTGAGTGTGTGTGTGTGTGTGTGAGAGAGAGAGAGGGAGAGCATGTGTGTGTTTGTGTGTGTGTGAGAGAGAGAGGGAGAGTCTGTGTGAGTGTGTGTGTGTGTGTGAGAGAGAGAGAGGGAGAGCATGTGTGTGTTTGTGTGTGTGTGTGTGAGAGAGAGGGAGAGAGGAAGAGAGAGAGTGTGTGTGTGTGTGAGAGAGAGGGAGAGAGTGTGTGTGTGTATGTGTGAGCACGTGTGTGTGTCGTGTGCGTGTGTGTGAGTGAGAGTGTGTGTGTGTGAGTGTGTATGCGTGTCAGCATGTGTGAGTGGGTATATGTGTGAGCTTGTGTGTGCATGCATGTGTGTGTGTGTGTGTGTGTGTGTGTGCATGCATGTGTGCGTGTGTGTGTGTGTGTGTGCGTGTGTGTGTGCATCCTCTGAGATGGGGCTGGAGATTGGGGAGCTCAGACAAGCCACGCCCTGCTCACAGTAATGTGAAAGAACACAAAGAAATAAGGGGGAAAAATAAAATCATCTCTCTCTTAATGGTGCCTTTACAATCACCCTCTGGAGCTAAATTGGCCTGTCATTTTGATTACTGTGATATCACACTCAAGGAATGATAAAATCATAAAAAACAAGATGTTTCTTTCCATTACTGTAACGCAATTCTCCAATGGCATCTCGCTTATGCAGAAAACAAGGAAACGTAAAACACATCTTCGGTTTATTAATATATATATTAAAGAAGACGGAGAATAAGATAAGATGACATCATTTGAAAGGCATTAGCTTTTAAAATGTGACATGGGGGGGAGGGGGGGGGGGGGGTTTATATACCCATGGCGCAACACAACTCCACCCGGCAGATGCCCTGTTCTCTGGATTTTGGACGGGTGCCATCTTTGTGAACGGCTGTTTTCCCGCAAAGTTAATCAATCTGATGTTCAGCTGAGTCCGGAGTTCCGCGGACTTCGATAAAAAAAAAAAGTAATCTGAACCCGCGGAATTTATTAACCAAACACCAATTACCATCAAACACCGCTGCATTATCCCCTGATTTTACTACTTGTCAAGGAACCTCTTGATGAAATTTTAGATTAAAGTTATTTAGCGGTTGATTTATTGGACAGAGCTCCTACCTAATGTAGTCTGGCCCACAGATGCTGGGGGGGGGGGGGGGGGGGATTTTATTTATCATTACTGTGTACACAAGGGACATATTCCATCGTATCTCGGCAACCAAAGGGGCCAAACAAACGCTGTTTACGCATTTTAAAAAATGAGCAGCGCAGACGATAGTTTGTGCGTGAACCAGGGACTCACTGTGACCCGCGTAGGGTTTTTTTTTTTTTTTTTTCAAAAAAAGAGAAAACGGAGAAGGAGAAGAAGGGGAAAAAAAAAAAAAAAAAACCCCAACCTTTTACAGCACGATGTTTTGCAAAAATGAAGCAAATAAAAAATAAAAAAAATGTGCCGTGTATGAGGCTTGCGAGTAAACAGGGGCACCAGATGTTCCTTGATGTTAATAATGGCATTTATTATTAATATTAATTAGACTGCATTCAGCGATGCATTTGGGCCACTTCCAAGTCAATTAAGAGAAATGGCATTCAAGAGGCGGCTGGGAAACGGATTTTTGTGGCAGGTGTTCCGCAGTCCCCAAATAAAACATTTTCACAGCCCCCGAAAAACAGCCATTTCCTCCCCAATTTCCCTTTTGTCTCAGTCGAAGCTGCGCCCCCCCCCCCCCCCCCCATCCACGTACTCCTCTGCGCTCAAGACCTCGCCATGATGGAAACAAAATGGCTGGATGCATTTTTTAGTTTTGTCAAATAAAAAATAAAAGAGGCATTTGTGTGTGCAGAGCGGATGATATGATTATGTCGACTTGTCAAGGGGAAAAAAAATACACTGTGTGTGTGTGTGTGTGTGTGTTTGTGCGTGTATGTGTGTGTGTGTGTGTGTAGTAATTGCATGATCCAGTGCACTGCAGCTAAATATAGCCAAATGGGCATTTCTGGGGTACCTAATTCAACTTGCAGTGTGGTCCGCTTGCAGGAATCGTTTATCTGACTCCAGTGTGGAAAGCAGTGTGACAGTTCTGACCACGTGGGCAGTAAGAACAGAGGTGGAAGGTGTTTCCTTTATAATCTGCTGCCCCGTGTGCAAATCGTTACCTTGTTCTCCGCTGAGCGTAATTTAAGCTTTGAAAAGGTCTCTGCGCCTCCAGCAAGCTCGTATTCAGCGGGAGTTTTTTTTTGTGTGTGTGTGTTTTTTTTTTTTTGTTTAAACGCTGTTTGGCGTGCTTCGTAACACACGCACCACACGGCAGCGCAGCCGCTAACACGCGCGTTTCGTTCGTTAGCGGGCGCGGTTTTTGGCCCGTGCCGTCGTGGCACGGCGCTCTCTTTCCACGAGCCGAAAATTAATGAGCACGCCCCCCCCCCCAACCCCTCCCCCTGCCCCCCCCGCCACAGTCGCGCACCTGTACCGCGGAGAGGCAGACCAGAGCCATTTATTTTTATTAACACTCACGCGAAAAAGCATTCCCTGCATAAACAACAAAAAAAATGTTGTTTTTGTTTTTCTTTTTGTTTGCTCAGTTATAGACATGAGAACACTGAACAGCGGTTTAATCCATAATCAGAGATCCATAGTCTTCCAGCTACACATGTCCAATATTTCTAAATTATTATTTTTTTTTGTATAAATTGTATCTTTAATGTTTTTTTGTTTGTCTTGTTTTTCCAGGCAAACCAAAGACTTCAGGGTTCCCAACGGGTTCAGCTAATTTACATTTTGGCTTTCATTAAGTGCCTTACACAATGTATACGCCATAAATAAAGCATTAGCCATCACAGGCTGCAACACTCTCGGCTCTGACATAAGTAATCCATTTAAAAGAAATGCGCGACATGTATTTTTTATAGTCTCATATGGGACTAACAGAGAACAACAGAAAACAAAAACAGTGGAGTGGTGACTTCTTTACACACACACACACACACACACACACACACACACACATATATATATACATATATATACATGGAAAAAATAATAATAATGGTCTTCTTAAAATAATATACCAAACATGGAAGCAGGAGGAACTGACGGCCGATGCATTATTAATGACAACAACAAAAACGAAGGCCTCATCTCGCCGGCAGCACAGAGGGAGCGAGAAACGCGGCCGCTTTCGAAAAGCGAATAACCACGCACAGCCGCCGCCGCCGCCGGTAACCTCCAACGCGAACGATTCGCCACCGACGCCCGTCCGTCCGTCCGTCCGTCCGTCCGTCTTCGCGCTCTCTGGGACAGGGAGACCCCGCGTCTCAGGGCATCGGACGACCTCCGCTAGACGCCGAGGTCTAACCCGAGACTTCTATTTTATCCCACCGCTCGATCGCGGCGGCCCGGCGAGGCTTAAAGGTTGCGACACGCGGAGCACAATGCTGGCAGCCGTGCGCGGCAGGGAGATGGGGCGGTAACGTCCCGGCTGTCGCCGGGGGCTGCTCTGCCAGGGCTTTTTGGATTTTTGGATGCCCGGGACGCGAAGGCCGAGGCTGCTATTTGGCGTAAAAAATATTACAGCGAGCAAGAGGGGGCTTTGGCAGCGACCGGGCGTTCATCATTAGCGACAGGCTTGGGCTGCCTCCGTTTTTTTTTGCACTGGGCTGCACGTGGAATCACACTACACCAGGGAAGGAGGGAGAGAGAGAGAGAGAGAAAAGGAGAGGGGCATGAAGTGAAGACGAGGGAGGAAGAGGTGGATAGGAGAAACAGAGAGAGAGAGAAAGAGAGAAAGAGAGACTGACAGAGGAAGTACTGCTGGGTCCCAAAATAAGTCAAAGGAAGGTATAGAATTGAGTAAAATGGTTCAAGTTAAACATAGATGCCAAACTCTCTCTAGAGCAGCCACAGGACACAGTTCCCCTCGTCAGGCAACACCAGGCACTGCGCATACGCACTCATAATCAGCTCCTCCAGCTGAGATGCAGATCTGTGCACCAGCACAGTACTGGCACTGATGTCCACAGCACAGTATATTCAGCTCTGTAAAATCAGCTCTGACAGAATACTTTTAACTCCAGTTAGATTGTATGAACTCTTAACAATAAGAATTTGTGTGATGTCCTTGAACAGGAGATAAACGTATAGACAAATATACATTATTATGATTATTATTATTATTATTATTATTATTATTATTATTATTAATAATAATAATAATAATAATAATAATAATAATGTAGTTGTGTAACATTGTTATGATGAATACTTCAATCACAAAAATGCTGTGAAGAAACACACAACATTTTCTCTCATGGGTGATCGATAATAATCATCACCATAATAGGTATACCAAGCCCCTGAACTGGAAACAAAATTATTATTATTATTATTATTATTATTATTATTAGCAGTAGTAGTAGTAGTAGCAGCAGTAGCAGTAGTAGTAGTAGTAGTAGCAGCAGCAGTAATATTAGGAGTAGGAGTAGCAGTAGCAGTAGCAGTAGTAGTAGCAGCAACAGTAGCAGTAGCAGTAGCAGTAGCAGTAGCAGTAGCAGTATCAGTAGCAGTAGCAGTAGCAGTAGCAGTAGCAGTAGCAGTAGCAGTAGCAGTAGCAGTTGCAGTAGCAGTAGTAGTAGTAGTAGTAGCAGTAGCAGCAGCAGTAGTAGTAGCAGTAGCAGCAGCAGTAGTATTAGTAGTAGCAGTAGCAGTAGTAGTAGTAGTAGTAGCAGCAGCAACAGTAGCAGTAGCAGTAGCAGTAGTAGTAGTAGTAGTAGTGGTCATAATCATAATAGATACTTTGATAACGAAACAAAACATACTTGGTTTCCACCCCCCCAGCCCCCCACCCTGTACCCCCATTTCCATGCGCCCATCGCTTCAGTCCTGTGCTCTCACCACAGCGAGTGGGATGTTTCAGCCCATATGCATATTCTTATTACACAGGCGCGCAGGGCACTGCTGGATGAATGTTAATTTGTTATGAAGGTCACGGGCAGAGAATCATAATCACCACCGGGGAATCTAGCAGTGTGCCATTTCAGGACGCCGCTGCAAAGATGACTCAACTATTAATAGACCCTGTCGTCTGATATGACTAAAAAAACTATTCTGGTATTTTCGCTAAAAAAAAAAAAAAGAAAGAAAAAAAAACCCTGTATCTCTCCCTCCCACCGTCACATCTGCGTATCTGGGGGGAGATATCCGGCGTTTGGTGCAAATCGACGTGCGTCTAAACCCGAAATACATTTACCCGTCACATTTACATTACTTAATCATCACTCGATGTTCGCAGATTAAACGTTGTTTGACTCAGAAGGGTGGTGAATCTCTTTTCTCTCTCATTCCTTTACACAACTACTTGCGCAGAAGAACGACACAATCAGGACACAATCAGGGACGAAAAACAAGATTCCATTATGAAAACTCAACGCAATGCAATATTCACAACTGTTCACAACAGTTGATTTCGAACAAATTTATTGCGAGGGCCACGGCCCTTGTCACACATACACCGTACGCGTGTCTGTATTTGTGAGAGCACAACAGACCAAGTCCGGCTTAAGCGGGTTTTTATCTATCTTTACAGCACGCCCTGTTTTATGCGATCGGCATTCACCCAATCGCAAACGGAAGCCAGACACCTAAATCAGAGGAGGCTCAATATCTCAAGACTAATTGCAGATTAATCCGTATTGGTCTATCTGCAATGTGCCAGCGATAAACTGCCTGACCGAGCACTCCCTTACATGTTAATAAATATCTAAATACACTGAGTGTGCAGTCAGGAGGGGTGCAAAGTAAACTAATGAGGAGGATATAACTGCCCGCTATCAATTTCAAATGTACCACACTGACATCCAGGTAAAGCCGTGTGGATATCAATAATGATTGTGTTTTGAGAACGTTCATGTTCAATGAGGAGACGTTTCTTTATGACGTATGTCATGCCTTTATAAATTTCAGAGAAGAGTGAACTATTTTTTCATTACTTTATCCATTTTAAAATTCAGGGCGGGGGGGGGGGGGGGGGGGGGGGGGTGACCCGGTTACCAGAGCATAGGGGCTGGGGTGGAAGGGGCGGAAGGGGGGCTGCGAAATGCAGAGGTTCTCAACAACAAAAAAAACACGAGGACTTGCGTCTGAGCGATTCTCTCCGGCTCAGCGAGATTGAAAGAGCGGCAGCAGCTGAGGCTCGGTCCTGCGCCTCCCAGACACGAACGTGATCCCAGAAAAAACTTCTGAGCTCCTCAGACAGCGTGATTACCGCAATCACAGGCTCCCGGGACGCGGCCAGGGGCTCGGACGAGGGTCCGCACTTCCAGGGACACGGACCGGAAGGCTAAATTACACCTTCCCCCCCCCCCCCCCCCCCCCAAAATGAAGCTTAGCGGCTTAATAAAGTGGCGTGTATTTCAGAGTTAACAATGCGACGGATAATCACACAGCGATGGCTCACTTGACCATGGCGATGGCTCACGTCGCCGTGGCGACGGCTCACCACGCAGCAAACTCTCAACCGTCACTCGAGCTGACACGGCGCTGGAGAGTTACCGTCGGAAAGTCTGCCGTCTTGTTGGACACCAACCGCACCCCCACCCCCACCCCCGGGCACACTTACGTACGCAGGTACAGACAGTTCTGCGTTTCGTTAGAGCCGCGTTCGATGCAGCGTGCACGCACCAGGGATGGGCGAAACTCGGAAAAAATCGCTAAACAACCACACAGTACAAAAAATGTATTTACACGACAAGGCTCTAAATCATTGCAGGGCCCACACACCATTCACACACACATTCGTACCTGCGGGCAATCTAGAGTCTCCAATTGGCCGGACCTGCACGTCTTCGGACCAGACCACCTCGCAGAAACGGGGGGGGAACAAGTAAACTCCACACAGGAAAGTCCCGCAGGTCAGGATGCGAACCCGATACTTCACGCTGTGACACAGCACTCATTGCATTTGACTTTTGATTTTCGGATATCTGCTCAGAGTGAGGCCAAATGGCACCTTTTCTCTTCTTGTTCTTCGCAAAGCATTTCGAGGAATGTCAGGTTGAATTTTGCCATGCGCACAAGCGGATGCTCTTGTGCTATCACTTGTGATCCAGGAACATATTTCCCATGACCGCATCACTGCCTCACTCAATGACAATCACAATGAGACCTGAACACAGCAAGGAAGAAAAACTGTTATAAACTGTTTTAACCATGTTGCATTTAATTGTTCAGAGATTTTCCTAAATGTTTTTGTAAATGTTTAACAATTAAAGGTTTAGAAGTCACAGCCCCATGCACGCACTTGCAAACATGCATGTGCGTGCGCGCACACACACACACAAACACCCACATCCACATCCACATCATTTAATCTTCCTGCCTTTTTTTTTTTTTTGTCCTGAAAAAATAAATGTACGCAGGTGTTAATTGAAGGTTTTTCGTCTTCATTACTTCCACTAAATGATTATTTTGCCACCTGCAAATATGAAAGGAAGAAAATGACTCGTATGAAATGTGCCACAAATCTGAGAGTGAAAGTGGGAAACCGCAAAGACCTGACTGATACAGTACTATTAACTCACAACACGGACGTGTCAGGAGTGGCCATCAGAACTGTCCAATAGCATCAGACAAGCACGCCTGGCATATTTATATATGGATATAAGGGTAACTACACTCCCCGTCAAGCTCGAGGGTATTTATTTGCACTTCCTGCCCAGGGACTACAGATTTAAATTATAGCTCAAAGCTAACTCGGCTCACAATTTTATATTAATAGTGCGCGTGGAGTGGATCCTGCCAAATAAACAATGAACTAATCTAAAATCACCTGCCTGGACATACAGGATTACATTTCAGCCAATCACAGAGAGCTTCTTATAGGATTACATTTCAGCCAATCACAGAGAGCTTCTCATAACAAGAGGCACATTACTGAAGGGAACATATATATATAAGAAGAAAAAAGAATAAGGAGAAGAAGAAGACGAAGAGGACAAAGAAGGAGAAGAAGAAGAAGAGGAAGAAGAAGACAAAGAAGGAGAAGAAGAAGAAGAGGAAGAAGAAGACAAAGAAGGAGAAGAAGAAGAAGAGGAAGAAGAAGAAGACGTGACTTCCGGAATACGTCCTCCTCTAATCTTGCTGATCGCAGATTCGACCCACCGTTGGAAGTGACCACGGAAACGGAAACACGGCCGCGTTTACGAGACCCCCCCAGTCCCCCCCCGAGCGTATTTCCACGTCCTGGAATCGCACGTGTAGGATTGTACCTATCTTCCCCGGCACAGGCCCTGGCGTTGAGCGGGAGCCAGGGAGGCATAATTGTGCTAATTAATCTGCCATTGTGCGCCGGGGGAGCAGCTGCACCGCCCCCCCCCGGGACCCGACGTCACGTCAGAGGGAAACAATGCCGCGTTAAGCGCTTTTTTTTTTTTTTTTTCTTCCCTTTTTTCCGACGGGATCTTCCGTTACAAAAAAAAAAAAAGGGGGCGGCTGGAAAACGGCTGGGGCGAAAATTCATAAACCCACAGATCAATTTTTTCCGGCGCTCACGGCTGACCTTTAAAAAGGGGAGCGGGGAATGTTTTTTTTTTTTTTTTTTTTTTTTTGCATGCTTAATTTCAGCTTGAAATATGGTCAGATGCATGACACCCACAATCCCTTGCCAGATTCCCTGGGTTGTTCCAGGGGTAGCAGATTGCGTGTGTGTGTGTGTGTGTGTGGGGAGGGGGGGAAAGGGGAAAGGGGTGGGGGGGTGGGGGCACCTCTCTCTTTTAAAAGAGAGAGAGGTGGCGAATTCCCACCGGGGAACTCCTCCCATCCAGGGGGCGCTGGTATCGCACAAGGACACATCTAAACGGGATCAGACCGGACCCATCCATTTCAGGACGGGCCCATCCATTTTTCAGTGAGGACTTCTTTAATTTGGGCGTGCGGGATGGCGTCGAAAGGATTCGGCGAGCGGGTTTTTGGGGGTGCAGCGCCCCTCCCCCCTGGCACATACATTCTGAGGACAGAATGACACATTGCGAAGGAAAATGTGCAAGTTTCAAAGAATCACACACACTGCTCGCCCACTCAGGGTGTATTAAATCATTAAGTAAATTATAGGGGCTGTTTAAATGTGCGTTCTGTCAGCAGAACGTCAGGGCACAGGTGGATTTAGTTAAAGGTACATTTGGGCTTGGACGTTTTTTTTCTCTGTTTGCAGTGGAGGTGCAGAGCACTCGCTAAATTCACTCTAGACTGCAGGCCTTGTTTTCTTCATTAAACTCTGTGAACTTGCCGGTACCCAGAAAACTCGGTTAGCGCATAATTTTTTCCCCTACATTTGGATAATGCCCCAGCAACGTATTAAAATGTGTTTTCTGGGAAGAAATTATCGATGGAAAGGTCAGATAAATTAACTCCTGCCAAAAATCACAATATTTATGCTAAGGATTCTGATATATTAAAATGCTATACCAGTGTGAAAAGGGTGGGGTGGGGGTGGGGGGTGCAAACATTAATCATCACTCTAATAATACTACAGGCTACTCCTGTACCTAATAATTGCAGGATTAATAGCTAATTTATTCCTTTTCAAAAATCAGACAGTTAAATGTGATGCGCACTGTACATCTTTAATGTGAAGGTTATGAAAACAAAAATAACAGCCGGGGAAAAGACGTCAAAAAAAAAAAAAAAAAAAAAACGTTTAGGTTATTAAAGAAAACATCTTTCATTTTTCATTTAAATCTTCAAAGTTAATTTGGAAAATTCAGTAATCTCCATTAAGCAGTGTGTTAAAGGCAGATAAACATGCTAGCGACAGATAAGATATTAAACACGGGGAGCAGGGGGTGAAATCTATGGGGCTAATTTCACATTTTCACGCGATGATTTTCCCCGACGATAAAACACGAATCGCGAGCCGCAGAGATCCTTTTCAGGAACGCCACGAGCGCTTAAAGGCGGCGTTTAAAGTAATCGTTTAACGGACGGCCTCGACGGACGTGACCCGGGCTTCTGCGAGCCCCTCCCCGAACGTCGCGGCGTCGCCTCGCGCCTAAAAAAAAGGCGGGAACCTCTCTCTCGCCGTCTGCGCCGCCGCCCTAGCCCCTCGTCTCCGGAGCACTAAAATGGCGTCTCGTTCGAAAGACCGCCGGATCGTTCCGTTCGCCGTCTGCCAAAGAGGAGAGGCTTCTTTTTTTGGGAGGGTTTTTGAGTAACGACGGCGACCCCCCTTTTCCAAGTCGGCATCGGGCACAGACGGGCACGGGCAACACGGCCGCGGCACGACCAGATGGCACCTCTTACGGCACGGCGCCCCCCCGACAGAGCAGGCCCTGGCCCGCGATTCGCCAGCCGTGGGGGGGGGGGGACGGGGGGAGGGACGGGGGGGGGGGGGGGAGAGAACACCCATAATTCCCCTCTGCCACCAGGACTTGGACGCCGCCTGGCCACCTTTCTTCCCTCCCCTTCATCAAAAAAAAAAAACTCTCCTCCTGCGTGACCTTGGACTCCAAGGGCTTGGCGGGCTACGATCCTCTGTGGATGTAAATCAAGCAAACGGCTCCATAAAATTCTAATAATTAAAAAAAAAAAAGAATCATCTCTTGTGTGGCTTGTAGGCTGTAGGAACTGTAGGATTTTATTTGTTTTTTCTGTTAATTGATCCGGACCCCGTTGAATGGATGCATTAACAGCTTGCCACTGTCACCTCAGACACTAATTCAGTCTGTCATGTCTTCTAAGACCTCAGAGGGTCAGTAAGCGTTCACCACCGGCAAGGCCAGCACACACAATGTAATACCGTACCAGCTAAGGCATATCGCAATTTTAATATTTCTCACATATTTCCAAGGCTGATACAAGGCTTTTCAAAGAAAGCGTGGTACGTTAACTGGCATGATACTGTGAGGAGAACTAAACGTTTCTCTTTCAGAACATGCGTCACCTGACTGTACTCTGTCACTGTAGATGAATTCTCTCCAAAGCGAGAGGTGGTTTGGTTCAGAGCTAAAGGTGCGTGAATCTTGGAAATTATATTTTTTTGCATAAACTGGCCGTTTTCCTGAGAGGCTGCCTCATGGTTCACTAAAAATAACGTCATGGCAACAGATTTCATTGTCACAGTGCCATTATCAGAGTGTGAACAGCTTGTTTCATGCGGGGAAAAAAAAGAAATCTAGACACGTCCTCCAAACTTTTACTTTCTGAAGTTTAGGATGTATTTTTGTTCATCGCATTATGTTGCTGGAAATAAAACAATCAGAAAAGGGAATAAGGTAACAAAATGAAGTCCCATCCAAAAATATAGGTGCCAACAGACAGAGAGACTGACTCCCACAATCCTCTGGTGGGTTATGAAAGAACAGTGACATCACCCCTGTGATGCAACCAGTGGGCGTGGCATTATGTCCCCTGGAGAACCAATCACAATAACCAGGACGTAGCTGGAGTCGGACACTTGAAAGCTACTCTATGGCCGTGTTCCAAACTGTACACTTGTGTTCTGTGTTCTCGCGTTCCTGTAAGAACTCGCTTCCAGGTACACTTGCAAGGTTACACTTATCGAGTGTAACAACACGTAATTTCCATTCGATTTGGAAAGTACTTGTATTTTGACGTCACCACTACTGACCTTGAACGTTAGCAAGAAACACATTGACACTACAAAAATCTTAAAATAAAATATGCGTACACTTGTAAACAAAATCCTCCTGTCTTCTGTCGTCCATTTTCTAGGCTGAATAAAAAATTCTTATTCGCCCTCAAATACAGAGCAGGAAACGCAATGGCAGCCTGCTTCGAAGTGCACTTCGTTTTTTTTAGTCCTCCCAAGAGCACAAATAGAACTTTCAGTGAAATCTTGCATCCTTGCCTTGAGTTTGGAACGCACCTGGTCACAAGACCTTTTGCCTTCCGCACCTGCTTTACGCTCTTGGTTAGAACACGAGAATACAATATGGAACACGGGCCATCCTGAAAGTAAAAGTATCCTTGAAAATATGCATAGTGCTCAGCTACTTTTGTTTTGTGCATTTATATAAGCAAATGCAATATTAAAACATTTCATTGTTTTAATATAATGTTAACATAATTGTGAGACAATGCTGATGATAATGACTTCTCTAAAGGTGGTAAGGTGATACGAAAATGAGATTTAAAGATAAACTGTATTCCCCAATTGCATAACATAAACTTAACAAATCTGAAAATGAGAATACCTGTGAAGTGCACTCATTGCAGTGTGCGCGAGATGTTTATGTAATAACTTAAAGTGTGATGAATCAATACATGTAGATGTAACAAAGACACAACGGCTCTGGCAGTTTTCTTCAGTTCCTGTTCAGACGATTAAACACTGCTAGTATTTGTACACAAACCGTGTTAACAGCTCTTCGCATTGGAAGTAGGGAAAAAAATAACATATGCTCTTAACAAAATCAAAAGGTGTTAACTAAATTGCGATTGTGTGAGATCCTGCAACGCAAAAACGCTTAGCTTCGTTACCAAGACAACCACAACAATGCCATCCTGCAAGGCATTGTCTCTTTTCGCACCTCGCAGTCATTACGCGGTGTTGATGCTCCCTCGAATGAGTCGAAGGCAAAGATCAGGCCCCCGATCTGCAGGTTAACCAGACGCTAACGGCAAGCCGCGCAAGCCGCGCTAGCCGATAAAAGAAATATCCGTGCGCGCGCGCGTCGTAAATATTTTAACGGCGCATTAGGACCCGCTGAAAGCGCGGCGGCAAACCTGAACCGCGCCTCGCCCGGGTTTTTTTTGGCATTCCGGCGCAGGCGGAGCGAACTTCAGCTCCGAACCTAATTAAAAATCCACAAAGGACCCCGCGCCGTAATCCCCCAAAGTCAAGGGGGTTACTGTCCTCACAAATGAGGTCAGCGTTTCTCCCCCCCCCCCCCGGGGGAGCCGAAGGAGAGGAGCGGGAGAAAGCGCTGTCTTTATGTGTCCGGGCAAAAGCTACCACACCGATCGCTACCGTGCAAACAGGGTTACCGGAACAAATGCACTGCTCCGTGAGCCGTCTCCTGTTTTTATTTATTTTTATTTTTTTTGCTTTTTTTTCCCACAATGCATTTCTCTGCGTTTGCTGAGAGGACGGGCCGGTTCATCCACGTGCCACACCGCGGGCCTATATGGCCGTGGCCTGTGGGAGACTCATTACGGCCCCAAAACGAGACTGACAAGCGCAGGTCGCCAGGTCAAGGGGCAGAGGTGCTCTCTAACAGACAGACCGGAGAGGATGAACTGGCAGGAAAAAGAGGGGGAGAGAGGGATGGAAATACAGTGGGGAGAGAGAGATGATAGGGATGGAGAGAGAGAGAGAGGTGGATAGTCTTCATTTTCTCCACTATCCAGTTAGCAGAATCAATCAGGTTTTTTTTTTTTACTGACAGGTCATCTGCCCTTTGACCTAAGTAGTACTAAGGTCAAAGGTTAGGGAAGCCATTCAGCCACTTCTCAGGTATTTATTATTTTTTTACTGTTACTATTCAGTCACCATCCCTCTAAAGGCCAATGAGAATGCTGAGCGTGCTGAGCGATCAGACATGATTCACAAAAAAACAGCACACGTAAATTTCCGCTCAGTCACCTGCCCTTTGACCTCAGCGGTGCTAAAGGTCAGGGGTCAGGGAAGCCAGTTAGCCGCTCCTCCGTCAAAAGACGTACCGGGGTCACGTTCGGGGGCCTCACCATATAAGACCCGCCCATCTGGGAGGGAAAGGAATCCAACAGCTTGGAGGGAAAAAAAAAAAAAAAAACTGCCAATAACTAAGTGTGCAGTAACTAGAAAACAGGAAAAAAAAGAAAAAGAAGAAAAAAAAAAACAGGGACAGACTGTAAAGGCGTGATCTAACATTGGAGGGAAGAAAATGTACAGAAGAAAGTTCATAGTCTCCTGCCCACACTGGGCAAGGCGAGGAACGGAGCCCATATGCTTCGCAACGCTGACTCATTAACAAGCGCTCGGTTGTGGATGATTATACATAATTACAAGCCCTTGAATGAGCCTTTAAAAATAATAAATAATAAATAAGAACGACACGACGAGGAGAACCGCGGCCGTTTTCACTTGAGTTACCGCGAGCTGGAGGACGAGGGGTTGAGCATGACGTGGAACACGTCGCGCGTAAACGGAGAAGTTCGACATGCCGCATCCAATCAGAAACGTGCACCAGATCTTTCAGGTTTTTGTCTCTTTTTTTGATGAGATGATCCATAATCGCAATTTTTAAGAGCCCTGAATGTCATGAATATATACAGTAGTAAAACGATATATTGTTTATTGATTTTATTTTTTTAAAAAGCCTGAAAGTGTCTCTATAGTAATGACAGGTGAATATCTGACAAACAGGGAATAGACGAAAGTAACACCAGTTTTCCCCCAAATATTCCCCCACATATGGCATGGTTGTCTTCCCAGGCAGTGATCACTGGCAGAGTCCATATCTTTTCTGCCCAATCAGTCGCCTCCAAACCAGAGCAAACTCACAAGAAAACTCACCCTACAGCCACGGTTCGAGACTTTTAACTGTCCGTTAGCGGGCTGCCGAACATCAATCCGCCAAAAAACCTGGCGGAGGAAAGACGCGGCGGCGCCGACGGCGGGCCGCTGGTGGGCCGCCGCCTGCCCGCTGGCTGGGCCGGCACCCTCAGCGGGCGGGAGCCATTTGGGCGGGGTGCGGACGAGGGGAATCAGACGCCAGTTTGGCTCACCGAGATGAGCGTTCCGGTTCGAGCACACGCCTGGGCTGGACGGGACAGAACCGGGCCACGGTAACATCATCAATCAAGCCGATTTTTTTGGGGGGGGAGCGGCACCTCAAAGACTGGGCAGCTTCCAGGGCTGTCCCGCCAGCGAGCTCGCAGTCTCGGCCAATCAGAGGCCCGCTGTTAAAATCCCCTTGAATCTACACTCAAACATGCGAGATAAAAGATAAAAATACTTTTTTCATTTCAACCAATCAGTGTGTCCTTATTTTATTGGCGATATTACATTATGTCGCCAATCAAAAGCATGCTGCCACACAGAACTTCACAAATGACATTTTTCAGAGTGGGAAAAAAAAACAGAAATTCAGCCAATCTAGGAAAATGATTTGATGACCCCTTAAAAGCCACTCAAGTTGAACCACTGCAAAACGGGAGATAAGGCAGAACAGGACAGAAAAGGGAATAACTGAATAAAAGAACAGAATAAAAGAAAAGAACAGGGAGTAACAGGAAAGAACAGGGAATGACAGGAAAGGACAGAATAAAAGTATAGAACAGGGAATAACAGGAGAGAACAGGGAATGACAGAATAAAAGAACAGAATAAAAGAAAAGAACAGGGAATAACAGGACAGAAAAGGGAATAACAGAATAAAAGAACAGAATAAAAGTATAGAACAGGGAATAACAGGAAAGAACAGGGAATGACAGGAACGAACAGAATAAAAGTATAGAACAGGGAATGAAAGGAAAGAACAGAAAAGAACAGCTGAAGAAGATAAAACACAGTGGGCCGGCACTCCTAATGTTGAGCGGGTGAGTCGGGTCCTGCGGCGGCCAGCGGGAACACATCACTGGCGAGACCGATGCCCGTGAAGGCCGTGGGTGAGCAGTCTCTTCCAGCATCCGACTGGATTCTGAAGAAAGCGCCACGTCCTGGAGGCTCTGGTAGCTCACTGTCTCACTGAGAGAGACGGCGTTCGGGGGCCAGTGAGCGTATAGGCTGATGTATGGATGATAACGCTAATTAGCTCATTACGTTTGGGGCACGGCGCTCATTAAACACCCAGTGGGGCGGGCCGTTACTGTTACCGTCCCTCCAAGATGATGTTTGCCGCCATAACCGCCGTATTAATCTTTCCTGCTCCGGCAATAAGCGTGAGCGTTTCCGGTTGGTTAAGGAATGATTTGTGCTTTCGCCTCTTTCTCTCTCTCTCTATCTCGCTCTCGCTATCTCTCTCTGTCTCTCACTCCGTCTCTATCTCCATCTCTCTCTTTCTCACACACACACACACTATGCACACGCGCGCACGCACACACATACAGTGCACATATACACACACACAGGGCCGAAGAGTTGGTGCATCCAGAGGAGGAGCAATGCAACCTGCACCATTAAGACATCCCAAATGAAGTGGACAGCAACACAGGGGACATAGCTCAGGAGGTAAGACCGATTGTCTGGCAGTCGGAGGGTTACCGGTTCAAACCCCGCCCCCGGCGTGTCAAAGTGTCCTTGAGCAAGACACCTAACCCCTAACTGCTCTGGCGAATGAGAGGCATCAATTGTAAAGCGCTTTGGATAAAAGCGCTATATAAATGCAGTCCATTTACCAACATGCATTGAAAACGTGCATTTCTGAACTACGAAGTGCGGTCCATATTCAAACGGTACTTTAAAACGCATAACTGCCAAAGACACAGGCATGAGCGATTTTGTTTTTTATTTTGGTTTTTTTTTTTTTAAGTACCCAGCTGAACGGCGAAGAGGAGCAGCCCCCTCCAGAGCTGATTTTAGGAGACGGAGGAGACGTCTCAGAGCACCGCCCGCCTCCGGCTCGGTGCCGAACAATCACCGGAGCGCCGAGCTCCCACACAACGCCGCGCCATATGGCAGGAGAGAGACTTCCACCCTCCTCTGCTCCCACTTTCTCTCTCTCTTCTTCTCTCACTGTATCTCTCTCTCTTCCACCCTCTCTCTCTCTGTCTCTCTCTCTTCCACCCTCTCTCTCTCTGTGTCTCTCTCTCTTCCACCCTCTCTCTCTCTCTGTCTCTCTCGCCCACCTTCTCTCTCTCCCTCTCTTTCTCTCTCCCACCCTCTATCCCATCCTCCCTCTCTTTCTCCCACCCTCTCTATCTCTCTCCCTCGTTCTTCCCTCCGACAGCTGGATCCCCCCTGTATCGGGGAACCTGGAAGCTTGGCAGCTGTGAGCTGAGAGCGGTGAGCTGAGGGCTGTGAGCTGTGAGCTGAGAGCTGAGGGCTGAGAGCTGAGAGCTGAGAGCTGTGAGCTGAGAGCTGTGAGCTGAGAGCTGCGAGCTGAGAGACTGAGAGCTGAGGGCTGAGAGCTGAGAGCTGAGGGCTGAGGGCTGAGAGCTGAGGGCTGAGGGCTGAGAGCTGAGAGACTGAGAGACTTAGAGCTGAGAGACTGAGAGCTGAGAGCTGAGAGACTGAGAGCTGTGAGCTGTGAGCTGTGAGCTGAGAGACTGAGAGCTGAGAGCTGAGAGACTGAGAGCTGAGAGCTGAGAGACTGAGAGCTGTGAGCTGAGGGCTGAGGGCTGAGAGCTGCGAGCTGAGAGCTGTGAGCTGAGAGCTGAGGGCTGAGAGTTGTGAGCTGAGGGCTGAGAGCTGCGAGCTGAGAGCTGAGGGCTGAGAGCTGTGAGCTGAGAGCTGAGGGCTGAGGGCTGAGAGCTGTGAGCTGAGAGCTGAGGGCTGAGAGCTGAGAGCTGCGAGCTGAGAGCTGAGAGCTGAGGGCTGAGAGCTGAGAGCTGAGGGCTGAGAGCTGAGAGCTGAGAGCTGAGGGCTGAGAGCTGTGAGCTGTGAGCTGAGAGCTGAGGGCTGAGAGCTGAGGGCTGAGGGCTGAGAGCTGTGAGCTGAGAGCTGAGGGCTGAGGGCTGAGGGCTGTGAGCTGAGGGCTGAGAGCTGAGGGCTGTGAGCTGAGGGCTGAGGGCTGAGAGCTGAGGGCTGTGAGCTGTGAGCTGTGAGTTGAGAGCTGAGGGCTGAAGGCTGAGAGCTGTGAGCTGAGGGCTGAGAGCTGAAGGCTGAGAGCTGTGAGCTGAGAGCTGAGAGCTGTGAGCTGTGAGTTGAGAGCTGAGGGCTGAGGGCTGAGGGCTGAGGGCTGAGGGCTGAGGGCTGAGAGCTGTGAGCTGTGAGCTGAGAGCTGTGAGCTGAGAGCTGAGAGTGAGGCTTTGATGCTCCTCGCAGCCAAACGCGGTTCACCTGCACGCAGGTGAGAGAGGGATCACACGGCAGACGTCTGAACATCAAGGTGTGCGAGCGCAGGGAGGGTGGGGCGGGGCGAAGCTGAGGGGAGCATATTAAAATGCGCAGCTGGTGCGAACGAAAGCGAGGGTGGTTTTACATCCGAGCGAACGAGCTTTCGTCATCTTAAAAAGCCTCCTCTGGGCAGACACTGGGAAGTTTCGGGAGCTAAGAAAGAAGCAGGCGGTGTTTTTTTTTTCATTGATGAAAAAGTGCTGCTCTTTTAGAAATATGTTAACCACGGGTGTTTTATCACCATGGGCACACTGTATCCAGCATTGCGTCAGTACAAAGATATGGATGAGCTTGCATGTCAATTTCAAAATCAGATCTAAGAGGAATACAGCCCAAACCAGTGTTCTGCTAAAAAAAGCCTTGAAAGTATTTGTATGTTTTATGGATGAAACCCTTTATAATCATAATTGATATTTAGAAGAAAAAAAAACTTTAAGAAAAATGTATATTCCACAGGTTTTCATAACTAGCATACATAAACTAAATATTTGCACGGGCAATGTTTATGTATGTTAGCAGACAAAAACTGTATAGAGCACCCATACAGAGTGCAATGGTGCACCCTACAGCCCAAATCAACTGTGAACTGTGCCAATTCTTCACCAATGGAGGGAGGGCTTCAACTCCTCCCAAGTGCCGTCACCCTGGCCAAGGGGCTTCTGCACTGTGTGTACTGGGTTTGATGCATCGTGGGAAATGAAGTTCTGGAATCTTGCTCCCTGTCAGACAGGGTGACATCACTGTAGGACTCACAGCAGCTGTACATTCCAGCTTCCTTGTTCAGATAATGATGTGGTGATGTCACCGCACACTGCGAGTATGACACCAGATTCTGATTCCAAAGTTTGACAGTAAATTTGTCACACTCGCTTTCTCTGTAAAACTTTGATTTGGCTTCTCCCTCTCTGATTCTTGCTCTCTCTCCAAAATTCATGAGTCTCTAGTGTCTAACTGTACGTGCACATGTGTGTGTGTGTGTGTGTGAGTGTGAAGAGAGAGAGGAGAAATGGAGAGCGATCAAAAGGGTTAGAAATATGAATATACAGATATATCAATGGAGTAGGAGACAGTGAGAAGCCATTGCTTTCCTCCCCAATCCACTCATACTCGCTCTCTCTCTCTCTTCTCCCCTTCCCTCTCTCGCTCTCTCCCTCACTCTCTCCCTCTCTCTCCTCCTCGCTCTCTCCCTTCCCCCCCCTCTCTCCCTTTCTCCCTCCCTCCCCCTCTCTTCCTCTCTCCCCCTCTCCCTATCTCTCTCTCCCTCCGTCTCTCTCTCCCCTCCTCTCTCCATCTCTCTCTCTTCCCCCTTCCCTCTCTTGCTCACTCTCCCTCTCTCTCCCTCACTCTCTCCCTTTCTCCCCTCCTCGCTCTCTCCCTTCCTCCTCTCTCTCCCTCTCTCCCTCCCTCCCCCTTTCTCCTCCCCCTCTCCCTCTCTCTCCCTCTCCCCCCCTCCCACCCCTCTCCATCCCCTCCCCCCCCCCGGTACGGTGAGCCCTGGTGCAGTTTTGGCTGGGGTCGTGCGGAGCAGCTGGGCTGGCCTAACACAGAATGATAATGACCTCAGAAGTCTGCTGCGCGCCACGCAACAATGGGGAGCTCGCTCGAGCGGAAAATTGCCTTCATCAGCCAGCCCTGCTCGCTTACTAATTGACATTGCCAAATATTTTAAGAACAATTGGAATGCACGGGCAAAAGAGAGAGAGAGAGAGAGAGAGCAAAAAAGCAAGATCTTAATCCTCCCGATTCACTTTATTTCCCCCTCTGGTTTTTCAGTACATTTCCCTTTCATCAGGAGATGACCGTGGCTAGAGAAGTTGTGAAATAAAATTTTTTTAAAAAACAAGGCGCAAACTTGTCTGGTGTCATGTAACTGAATGTCAATTTGTGCTGTTCTCACGAAAAAGATTTTTATTAATTTTTTCCCTCTTGGCTTGCCAGCGAGGTTAGGAGTGAGCATGGCATGAAACCCCACAGCTGAGCAGTGTCTGTCCTTCTGGCAGCCCTGGTGTTGACTCTTCCAAAAGAAATGCAAAACAGAAATGGGAGAATCAAACCACCGGTTTAAATGCCCTTCGAAATTTGGGTATGAATCGGTCCACAAATCTGGAGAGGGGTGATCCTTTCACATATATGCGTCTACACTGCTTTCCTGTGTGTGTGTGTGTGTGTGTGTGTGTGTGTGCGTGTGTGTGTGAGTGAGTTTGCGTTTGTGTGTGTGCATGTGTGTGTGTGTGTGTGTGTGTGTGAGAGTGTGTGCTTGCGTGTGTGTGTGCATGTGTGTGTGCATGTGTGAGTGAGTTTGCATGTGTGTGTGTGCATGTGCGTGTGTGTGTGTGTGTGTGTGTGTGTGTGTGTGTGTGTGTGTGTGCGTGTGTGTGTGAGAGTGTGTGCTTGCGTGAGAGACAGAGAGACAATGCGTCTGTCATGCTATCGCGTAGCCCGTCTTCCATGCGTAATGAGGCAAAGGTCAATGTATTCACTTGCTCTTTCACTTGGGAACAATATCCAACTTGACCCAAGTTAACTTCTCCAGACTCAAAGCACACAACTTGTGCATTTCCGAGTCGATTCCCAGCCAGCCTTTTTTTCCATTTCAAGGTGGCGATCGACATAAGTGGACAGGAAAGTCCTGATATCTGTCCAAAATACTTTAAATAAAAAAGATTAATGTGTTTTTTATTTATTTTTTTCAAGATGAGGAGCGACAATGTTTGCGTCAGATGTTCAGATCTTAAATCTAGTTTTGCCCTCCAACCTGTATGGCACGACCGACCGTGGCAGAAAGGCCTCCAGTTTAGAGTTCACTGTACAAGAAGAGTGCCAACAGACCCCCCATTAATATTTCATAGCTCTCAGTGACTGTCCCACTGTAGAAGAGGACTGAAGCGGATGTTACTTTAATAATATTGATAATAATGATTTAATGACAATTGCTATGTATTTGAATTTGAATTCGCATTTGAATATGTGCTTGGGAGTAAAAAAGGAGGACATTACATCCTTGGTAAAGAAGACTAGGATTATAAAAAAAATGTGCCTTACTAGAATGAACACATATGCAAAATCGGTATTTGTTGCATGGATAAATCAGAAGGTGCATGGAGAAAAAGCATGCTTCACAAATTATGTGAATGTTTGTTTTCCAAAAAGCACGCTCTTTAAATGCGTCCACGCCCTCCCGTAATCAGTGTTTTGCATGGCCTCGTTCTCTTCTGATGACACAGAGCAAAGGAACTTCCTGTTATTTTTATTTTTTTTTTTTTTTCCACGAAGCTCAGGAAGTTGTTTCTCTTTAACGGGGCAGGGGATGCTAATCGGACCATTAAAACATTAACAGGAGGGACGTGTGTCCAAGGGAGAGCCGCTCTACAGCACTAAGAGCATAAATAATGCCCGTCGCTCCATCACCGTCACATACATGCATTATCATTTTACAAAAATATTACCATTATCATGCATTATCATAAAATACTAAAATATTACCATTATCATAACATAAAAAAAATATTGCCATTATTAAAACAGAAAAATACTCCCATTATTGTGACTTCTTTGGAGGTGCACGGAAAGCAAATTCTGGGGGCAGTATCAAACAGATATTTGTTTGCCAGCATTGGCCGATGCCTCCTTGTTTTACAATACAGCACAGCGTGCAGCTGCAATTTCTACATTTATGGGAGACATCGATTAGCACAGGTATGAACTTACGAAGGAAAAATGTAACAGATTGTATTTGCATGATTTTATCGTTGAGCAGAGAGCTTGGAGTCTGGTGCGCGACTGGGCTCCTGCGTAGCTCTTGCTCGTGGGTTCGGCTGCTAATAATGCACAATTAAAAATAAACAGAGGAGGATCAGGTGACTGTGATTAGACCATGTTTTGAGCGTGCCATTTTCACTTAATTTACAGCAGCAGCAGGGTACCAGATGTGTTGCCTGCCTGGTGCATGCATGTTGCATCATTATATCGGCCCATCATACGAGCCATAATCGTAGCACATACCTGCCATGATCGTAGCACATACCTGCCATAATCTTAGCACATAGCAAGCGGCTCTAAAACCATCACTGCCAGATATGAGGACTCACCCTTTGAAGACTCACCTCTTCAGGTTGCACCTCTTCCCATCCCTCCCTACCTCCCTGTAGTCTCTAATTGACTGTGTAATCTTAGGGTTGTAGCTAGGTAAGCTGTTTATCTTAGTTGACTTAGTTGAGTAGGCACAAGTGCAATAACTATTTCTTGTTTTATTTGCACAGACTGCTTTGTTGCTGTTTTTGTTGTGTTAATCAGATTAACCTACAGGGTCTAAGTTAAACTACGCGGTCATATCCTGCACTTGGAACTGTACTTCCCTCTGGGGTTCTCAACACACTTGTTCCTGGTTATGGTTATACACTTTGTTGTATGTCGCTCTGGATAAGAGCGTCTGCCAAATGCCTGTAATGTAATGTAACGATATCAATACAACCCCTGTATTTAAAAAGGTAAAAAAAAATCCGCTGTACTCCAGCAGGATACAGATAGATGCTTTATTAATTGGCTACATGATAATGATTAAAATTATGGAACAAAGGACACGTCTCGCCTCTCGTTGCTTCCTCGGGTTGAGTGGATGGCAAAGGCAGGTACAGGCAGTGAGGTCTCTCCAGCAGACGCCTGGCTATTCACCAGAGTGGCCAGATTTACTGGTCAAAAACCGGACATCGTCCACATCATCTCACACATGACGTGCCAATCAAAGCAGAAGATCTTCATCACAAACCGGCGGTCAGCCGTTTCAATCAACAATTCAGACCGGACATTTACATCGTCCAATCAGGGACCGCAAACCGGACCTGTACAAACTATTTGAAAACCAGACATTCCGGTCCAAAATTGAGGCATCTGGCAACCGTTCTTTGCACACAGCTCACACAGACCATGTTCAACTAGAGGGGTGATTCTTCCAAATATTATGGAAACTTAGCCTCGAGTACATTTCTCACCACGTCAAGCTCTGAAATACGTCTTTATTTTTATTTTCTTTAACTGCCCTGTATCCAAGGGCATCGTCGGACGTTAGTCACAGCGTTGAGGCGCAAAACAAGATGTCTGTCACCGCAGCAGCACGACGCCGCCTTGCGTAAATCCTCCTTTTTCGAATTTTTAAAAACGAACAGGTGCCCTTTCTGTTAACCACAACTAGCGGCGTACAGGGGAGGATAAAAATAGCTCTATTCTGTTCCTCCCAGCGACTAGTTCTGGTCATTTTGCTTTAATTATGCAGCAATTACACTGTAACAGTAGCTTGCATGTGTAATTACCCCTCATTGTAATTATGTAATTAGATGGATATCCATGCCTTTATAACCTTAGGCGTTGGGAAGCAAATCCAATTTCCAATTTGTACGGAGCAGCTACTTTGCCTACACGTTTGAAAAGCTGTAAAGACCTTGGGATAAACCGCTAATCCTCGCTGTGTTAAAAGGGCTGTTCCCCTAAAAAAAAATATTTAGACACGGAGGATTCTCAAAACGAAAAAAAAAATCTATATTAAAAATTCAGGTTTGCAGCCAAAAGTGTAGGGTACAGGAAGGGGTTAAAGACAGGGAGAGGGGTTGATCTGTTTTTCATTGGGGCAAGCTTTGTCAGATTGGTTCAAAGGGCCTCCTCATTCTAATTCTATTTATTTAATTTATGTTTTAATTTTGGAGCTGATCTTGCAGCGGGGCTTCCCTGCAGTATGAGAGAGACTCCCAGGGCTTCCTGTCAGTATGAAGGAGATTCACAGGGCTTCCTGTCAGTATGAAGGAGATTTACAGGGCTTCCTGTCAGTATGAAGGAGATTCACAGGGCTTCCCTGCAGTATGAGAGAGACTCCCAGGGCTTCCTGTCAGTATGAAGGAGATTCACAGGGCTTCCTGTCAGTATGAAGGAGATTTACAGGGCTTCCTGTTGGTAGGAAGGAGATTCACAGGGCTTCCTGTCAGTATGAAGGAGATTCACGAGGCTTCCTGTCAGTATGAAGGAGATTCACAGGGCTTCCTGTCAGTAGGAAGGAGATTCACAGTGCTTCCTGTCAGTAGGAAGGAGATTCACAGGGCTTCCTGTCAGTATGAAGGAGATTCACAGGGCTTCCTGTCAGTATGAAGGAGATTCACAGGGCTTCCTGTCAGTATGAAGGAGATTCACAGGGCTTCTTGTCAGTATGAAGGAGATTTACGGGGCTTCCTGTCAGTATGAAGGAGATTCACAGGGCTTCCTGTCAGTAGGAAGGAGATTCACAGGACTTCCTGTCAGTAGGAAGGAGATTCACAGGGCTTTCTGTCAGTATGAAGTAGATTCACAGGACTTCCTGTCAGTAGGAAGGAGATTCACAGGGTTTCCTGTCAGTATAAAGGAGATTCACAGGGCTTCTTGTCAGTATGAAGGAGATTCACAGGGCTTCTTGTCAGTATGAAGGAGACTCACAGGGCTTCTTGTCAGTATGAAGGAGATTCACAGGGCTTCCTGTCAGTATGAAGGAGATTCACAGGGCTTCTTGTCAGTGTGAATGGCATTCACAGGGCTTCCTGCCAGTGTGAAGGATACTCACAGTATAAACTAATTTTCTGCTTCATTTGGTGTTATTTTCATTTGTTCACTGACTCAAACATCTTTTCTCTTGCATGACAAACAGCTGCATATCATGCTGTGCATTCCACCACCCCCACACCCCACTCCCGCACACACACACACACACACACATCCTACAGACGCACACACACACACACATACTACCCTACACACATGCACATGCACACACACACACACACACACTCTCACACACAAGCACACACACACACATCCTACAGACACGCACACACACACACATACTACTGACACACACGCACACACACACACACATCCTACAGACACACACACACACACACATCCTACAGACACACACACACACACATATTACTGACACACATGCACATGCACACACACACACACACACACTCTCACACACACGCACACACACACACACATCCTACAGACACACACACACACACACACATCCCCTACCGCGGCTACGGCGCAGACTTGGCCTCGCGCGCTCCCCCTGAAGAGGCGGCGAGAGCATTTCAAACAGCCCCGCGGCCTCCCAATCCCCCCCCCCCCCCCCCCTTACACGGTATTACATCAGGTCACAATGGCCTCTGTCCTGCCTCTCACTCCGCGCCCCCCCCCGCTCCACATCCGCGGCTCAAAGGGCTCCCTGTAATGTGTTCAGAGACACCATCCACCCCCCCGAGAACCTCGTGTTTATGAACTCCAAAATGCAGAGGATCTGAAATTACAACCGTTTCTCTTTCCCAAGACAAACCAATCTTGTAAAAAAAAAATTATAAAAGAATGAGGGGAAAAACACAATAAAGAAACAGACGGATGAGAGTCTGAAAACTTGAATGAAAGAAGCTTGTTTGTGTCCTTTCACAGAACAGCCCTTGAAAGGCCGCTCTTAAACGGTGCTCGTTTCAGTCTTTCAACAAATCCGGTGTCAAAGAGAGAGTCGCTATAATCGCGTTTCACCTCTGTCAGAACTGCAGCTGCTTGGACGCTGGGGGCAGGAATTAATATATCCATAAAGGAAAAAAAATATGGGCAAAATTCAGCGCCAATTAAATTATTCTGAGGTACAGTACAGCCCGGCTACACCCTAGTTCACTTTAACAAAAGACAAAACAGCGAGCAATGACACCTCGTTCTCCTCTGTCACTCCCCATCCACACATCTAATTAAAGCCCCCCAAAAATCTCTGAACGCGACTGATAGTACTGAACGTCATATTACAATCCGAGGCCCACTGACACACGGCAAAATGCTCAGTGTTAACTGAACTCTGATAGAGTACATTTGAGCCTTACCGGACACTGAGTTAAATGAACACTATGGGCCTGAACTACTAAGACCTTCAGCACATGCAGACCCTTTCAGCACACGCGAAACCAAAAACACGACCAATGATTGTCCATGCTATTTCTTCAGCACCAATCATTGGTTGTGTTATTAGTTCTGCATGCGCTAAAAAGGTTTTGCCCCTGCTAAAGGTCTTAGTAAATCAGGCCCTAGGACTTTTTCTGTGTATCTTTGAGCTCCTTTTAAAGACCTGCTGAAATATTCAGCAGTGCGGTTGTTATATTCTCAGGTCCTATCCCCTGCTGTGTCTGTGCATCCCCTGCAGTCTGCAGGTGCATGCATTACAGGGGTCCGACTCCTCATTGGTTCCTGACTCAATCGCTGATTTCTGATTGGAAGTCTCCGTGGGTTTCCGTGGTTCAGATGTCAGCTTGGGATGATCAAAGGAACCCTTTCCCAGCCAATGCTCTAACCAAAAATTACACCAGCAACAGTCAAATTTAGTAGGGGATTAGGATAATGAATGTCTGTATGTGGCTTTACAAGTTCCTCAGTCCTTATCAACAAAATTATCAACAAATATCCAGTTTTACTTAAAATATTAAAGGAGATTTATCAAAAAATTATGATCATGGATATGACCGTGATGTTTATGATCAATATAGTTTTCTGGACATTGTCATATTGATGTTAATATATTTATTACACTTTTACTTTTGATTCAAGAAAATATGAGAAGCAAAACCCCCAAATATGAGTCAAAGTTGTTCAGCAAAGGATCAGATACATAAACGCTGGAGATAGCCTTTTCCTTCCACCCGTCTCCATTCTCCTCCATTTTAATAGCACGAGAATGGCTTTATCTCCATCTCTTTCTAATAAATTCCTAATTAGGGAGGGAGGGTTATCTGTTATTATTTCCTAGATTAAAACAAAACACGGTCAACTCGGCGTTCCAGCCCCTTCCATTATGCCGGAAAATGCAAGGGTACCTCGGAAAAAGCCGCTATTTTTACTCGCTGTTGAAATTAATTTGTTTTGGGCCTTCGGCCTCGCCCGTTCTCCACCACGACATACGCGTGTTTTGCTCTGCAAATGAAGCCGGAAAAAAAAAAAAAAAAAAAAAAAAAAAAAAAAAAAATTTTTTAATATGCTTTATATGTATATCTTTAATTAGTGTCTCGTTTAGCTTAAACCAACTGATTATCACACAGTTGTGACCCAATTAACAGGCACAGTGCTTAGCTGCAGTCTCCCCCCCCCCCCCCAGGGGAAGAGGAAGTTACCTTTAAAAGTTCTGTAATCATTAGCGGCAGCCTGCATAAATCCGGGTAAACATGCACTTAATCCCTCCAGTTTGTCGGTTTTCCTGACGCACTGGGTCCAACGTCTCTCTTTCTCAGAGAGCCTTACTTCCTTCCTCCCTTCGCAGCCCTTAACGAAAGCAGTTAGCAACGTTCGGATAACGTTGCGAAAAGCGTTGCGTTGCAGTTACGTGTGTTGCCAGGGACTCAACAGTCTCCACGGTACACTCTGGGAAGAAAGGCTTCCGATAGACTTCTCTGTGTCCCCATAAGAGGAGCCCTATCCAGTTCAAGGGTTCATTGACAGACAAAAAGGGTCAATCTGGGAGCTTTCACACTTTTCACACATACAATAGAGGGTTCCGTAAAGAACTAGAAAGGGTTCTGCTATGAAGATAACCCAAAGAACCCTTTCAGAACCCTGTTTTTTTTCTAAGAGTGTAGCATTCCCATAGAGAAAAGCTCTGGGGTTCTGGATGCGGGCCTACTTCAGATGTTGATGGGTATTTGAACAAAAGGCATTAAGTATCAGAGATATTTGTGGAATGTGGCACCAGCGAAACCGACAGAGCTTTGCTTTTAACACGGGGGGCGATTTCAACACAGCCGATTCCCCCCTCCCACCCCCTACCCCCCCCGGCACTGTTAATCCGGAGCCACTGCTTGGATTTCAAAGCAACTCCAGTCACAGAGCCCCTTCTTCTTCTGTGGTGGATGCGCAACGAACGGACGACAGCGGAAACCTGGATCTCGACAGGTTTATCCGCGTTTGGCGGCATTAGGAGGCTGGGGCGGGGAGAGGGGGCAGCCCGTTCCGCCTCTAATGGGGGCCAAATGGGAGCCATGCCAGGGCATGACGACTAGCCATCCAGGAAACAACTGGTGCGCGACGGCCGCGATCCACTGAGGCGAGCGGCGGCCTTGCCCGCCCTGTTTCTGAAACCGGGCCATTTCAGACAGACGAGCTAGCGGAGCATGTCCTGAGGAGACGAAGCGTCTGGCCTAGGTAGACGGATCCTCTCCTGAACTCCTCTGCGTCCAAGCAGCATTTATATTTCTTCACTGACACCGACTCTGACTGAGAATATCTGTTTGTTTGACAACAAAATAAACTTTTTCTTAATCATTAAAAAGGTACACGTTTGGACTCGTGAGTGTCTCAGCTGCAGAATGTGTCTGCCAAGAGTCCAAGCTGGACCCAAAAGCCTAGACATTACAGATTTGACCCTGGGCTATTTGATTAGCTAACTATGACTGGGAGAGTAGAATTAGAGGACCTCCTTAGCTGCATCTCACCGTGATAGAGCATGTGCAGGCAGACTATGATTACTCGGGTAACCACGGCATTAGTTTCAACCAACGATGTCAACATTTTACAGGTTTCCCGTATTACTGAATGGATACCAGATTAGCACTCTTGGAATCAGAAAGGGGACGGAGAGGATGTAGAGTTCAGGTCCTACCTGAGGAAGGGGGAGACGGGTGCGGGCTGTCCTCCTGCGTGCTCCCGGCCCGGGACTGCGCTCCGCCGGGTCCGCTGTCCTCCGTCACGTTGGAGGAGCCCGGCGTGGTGGAGCGGCTGATGGACTGGGATTCGGGGTCGCTGGCGGAGCCGCGCCGCTCGTCCAGGCCCAGGCGATGGTGGATGCCCGGGTCCGCCGGCTGCCGGTCCTTGCTGTGCACCCGGGAGTGGACCACCATCTGGTGGTAAGTCCTAAAGGTCCTGCCGCAGTCCGGGCACTCGGTGTGCTTCTCCTTCAAACCCGTCCGGCCGTACTCCAGGCCGTGGGCCTGGCCGGCCGTTCCACCGCCGTGGGAGCCGCGGAGGTCTCGGCTGCCGCCGTCGAAGCTGCCGTTGTCCTTGCAGGCCAGCGTGTTGGCCCCCCTGGTCCTTGACGCCACGTCCGCGTGCAGCTTCTGCCGGGAACCGTCGGGCCCCATCCCGGGATAGTCGTGCTTCTCTTTCGCGTAGGCCATCCTGGCGGCCATCGGGTCCTCGTCCGAGATTCGAGGCATGTGGTACTGCTCCTTAGGCATGAAGGGCCGGTCCATGGCCATCCCCCGCGCCATGATTTGCCAGGCCTGGTAGCTGTTGAGTGGGTCCATCTCGGCCACCTTAGCTGCAGCTTGCAGGTGCTCCATGCAGCTGGACTTGAGGGGCGGGACCAGGTTTAGGCAGCCGAGCAGGGAGCGCTTCTCCCTGTCCGCTGAACCGTGACCCATGCCCACAATTGGAGACAGCAGTTTCCCTGGAATCTCCTTCTCCTTCATGGCAATCCCTGCTTTAGCCAGGAGGGGGTGCTGTTCGGACAGGGCCGCCTTGTTGGGCGAGAGGAACCCGCCCTGCAGGCAGGAGATGTAGCGGGAGTAGAGGTTGGCGTGAGCCTCCTGCGCCAGGTGGTTCATCTTCATGGACGCCTCCTGGTCGCCTTGGGCCTTGGTCTTCACGTTCAGCTTGTTCAGGTGGACCTTCATGTGGTTCTTCAGGAACCAGGGCTCCTTGAAGCGGCGGCCGCAGATCTGGCAGCTGTGCTCGAAGGAGTCCTTGTGCTTGCGCATGTGGCCCTTGAGGAACCAGGCCTGGCTGAAGGACTGGCCGCACACCTCGCAGCGGAACTCGTTGGCGGGCTTCTCCCCGCCGGCCCCGCCCCCCGCCTGCCCCTGCCCCTGGGCCGACTCGGCGGTGATGTGGGCCTTCTCCACGTGGGCGATGAGGTCCTCCTCCTGGGCAGTGGCGAACTCGCAGAGCGTGCACTTGTAGGGCTTGTGCAGGATGCGGATGTGGCGCTCCAGCTCCTCCCGCTTCTTGAACTTGCCCTTGCAGAAGGTGCAGCGGAACCCCGCCGCCGCCGCAGCCGGGGCGGGGGGCGCGGGAGGCGCGGGCGGGGCGGGCGGGGCGGCCTGCTCGTCCTGGGCGCTGGCCAGCTTCGGGGACGGCGAGGGCCGAGGGAGGGGCGACTGGTTTTCGGGGATCCCCAGGCTGGTCGGGGTGAGGAGGCTGCAGGCGGAGGTGGGCTGCTGCTGCTGCTGCTGGGCCTGGGCGTGCACCGCGGGCAGGTGGTGCGGTGGGTGGTTCTGCAGGTGGTGGGGGTGGTGGTGTTGGTGGTGGTTCTGGGGCTGCTGGAAGGGCTGGGAGGGCTGCCTCGCGTCCATCCGCGGCTGGGACAGGCTGCTCCTCATCTGCTTGTCCCTCAGGATGGCGCGCTCCTCCAGCTCGTGCAGGAGCCGGTTCTCCTCGCGCACGCGGCCCCGCCCCTTGCCCAGGTTGCCCAGCTTGTGGGTGCGCAGGTGGATCTTCAGGTTGCCCTTCTGCGCCGCCCGGTGGTCGCAGTACGGGCACTTGAAGGGCTTCTCGCCCGTGTGCGTGCGCATGTGCAGCGACAGGATGCTGTTGAAGCGGAAGCGCTTGCCGCACAGCGGGCACGGGTACTTCCTGTTCTTGCGGGTGTCCTCCTCCGCGTCGCACAGCTGAGACATGACGCCCAGGCTCTGCCCGTTCAGGAAGTGCTGCAGCTCCACCCGCCCGTTCACGCCCAGGCCGACGCCGGCCTCCATGGCGTCCCGGTTGAGCTGGTTGGCCAGCAGCGCCATCTGGCTGCTGATCGGCGGGCTGGCCAGGACCGGGTGGCTCTTCTCGTCCAGCGGGGTGGCGGCCTTCTCCTCGGGGGTCTGCTGCCGCCCGGGCAGGTCGGCGAAGCCATGGCCCAGCTGGGAGGTGAGCTGCTGCAGCTTCTGGCTCACCGGGTAGCGGCCGTTCAGCACCGCGGCGCTCAGGCGGCCGTCCGCTTCGGGTACCGCTGAGGACACGCCAAGGCACAGACTAGACTCCTCCATCCTGTGGGGCCAAGAGAAAGACAATTCGGGTGAAACCATAGCCAAACCAAACAAGAATATGGACACATTGAAAACAGTTCTTCCATTAGTTTTTCCATGACAATTTCTTCCCCAAGATAATTTCTCATAAACTATTATTATTATCCATCCATCCATCCATCCATCCATCCATCCATTATCTACACCTGCTTATCCTGAGCAGGGTCACGGGGGGTGCTGGAGCCTATCCCAGCGTGCATTGGGCGAGAGGCAGGAATATTATTATTATTATTATTATTATTATTATTATTATTATTTAATTCATTCATTCATTTTCAGGACGCTCTCAGAGAAAACAAACACTCCTTGCACCTTCTCAAACGCCATGCGACGCCATTTTGATTAAACAATTGGATCGAAAATACACACCGGCTACTGCATGATTAAAACACGTTGGGCCCAACCTCTCCAAATTCTATCAATTACATGCCTCCATGAAGCCGTACCTCAGCTGTTCGTCAAGCCTGCTTGTAAGAAACAATTGCTCCACTAACAATAGTACTTAAAACCAAAGAGGTTTACTCCGGTATACACATGCCCAGCTTATCTTGGCTCTGCGTCGCTTTACTTAACTTTAATTTCCATTAAAAAGGCCCATAATATTTGATGTGCATCACTTTAAGCCCTTGTTTTCTCTCAGGGGGCTTCCCAGGAACACAGAACAACAGTTGCAAAAAAGTCTGAACCAAAAAAAAAAAAGTCTTCCAGCTGTTTAACATGCTCGCAACGGCACGCGGTATGGCCGAAAATGAACACATGAATACATAAGTGTTATTTTCTGGGCAGCCAGATGAACACATGAATACATAAGTGTTATTTTCTGGGCAGGCAGTCACTTGTAGTCCTCTCCACAGAGCTCCCCTGGAACTGAAGGGTCAAGCTCTGGAAACAACACAAGAGTTGTGCTTTGGTGGACAAAAAAAAAAAACAACAAAAAGAAAAACCCTTGCATATCTCATTAAGCTGATGAGCATGCAGCCCGGAAACGGTGCAAGGTGCTATAACAGATGACTGTAATCGTTAGAAAAGAAAAAAGGAAGAAAAAAAAAGTGGGGAAAAATCCTTCCATTTTTTTTTTTTTTTTTTTTTGCAGCTACGCGTGGAGGGAGGTGTGTTAACTCCCAAAAGAGCAGAAGAAGCTGCTTGTGGAGACCGAGCCTGGCGGGGTATGCTAGATCCCACACTCTCTCTGAGTGTTAAACTGTGGGCAGAAACCCATGAGCAGCTACCTGCATGGTGACACTGAGCCCTGCCCTGTGCTTCATATGGCTAATTACCCTCAAATTACCCTCTTCTGCCCAGCAACACGTAAATACCACACAAAAAGGCACACAAAGACGCACACTCACACACTCACACACTCACACATGCATGCATGCACGCACGCACGCACACTCACACGCATGCACACATACACACACACTTGCATGCACACAGACACGCACACACACTCACTTCACTTACACAAGCACACACACGCTCATACTCAGTCAAACACACTCACTCACTCACACAAACAGGCGCGCACACACACACAGAAACATACACACTCACACAAACAGGCACGCACACACACAGAAACATACTGTGCACACTGACACACACACATACACACACTCACTCACACACACACACACACACACACAAAGACAAACACACACTCGCTCACATACTCACACTCACACACACACACACACACACAGGAACACCCCCCCCCTTGTCGGCTTGTCTCTTTTCTGTGAGACTCTTCGGCGTGGCTGACAGTGGAAGGGACCCGTCCCTCCCTTCACCAGCCCCGTTAGAAGGCAGGGGGGGTGGGGGGGGGGGGGGGGAATCCTACGTTCCCACGGCGGTCAGGAAGCGCAGTAACGGGCACGCACACGCGTGTGCCCGGCGCTCACACGCCACGGCGAGGCCACACGCTCGCTCGCGCACGCGCCGGCCGCAGCCTCACCTCTCTCCCTCTCAACGCCACGTCCCCTTTCGCCACGAACCTCTCTCCCCGACTCGCCTTGCTATTACGTACAGCAAGCCGACATCCTGTCGCATCCGCCACCTATTGCCACACCGCCGTACATTACCCAGAGCACCTTGCAGCGCTCGGCTCATTATCAGCGCTCTATATCTCGCACATTAAAGGCAAAGCTTTACCACAGGGTTGTAGTCTCTTTGCATGGTTGCAAAACAAATAAACATACTGTACATACATGCTGTTAGCATTATGGCGCACTGAAATTGGGGGGGGGGGGGGGGGGGGGGGGGGGGGGGGGGGGGGGGGGGGGGGGGGGGTAATCTGTAAAAAAAGTGCTGTTATTTTTACATGGTGAAACCAAAGGTATTAAATTGAATAAAAGGCTGACAAAGGCGAAGAATGTGCACTTTAACTACATGTGAATTGTTTGATAACAAATCTGAACTCGTGGAGCACAGAACCAAATCAAGGAAAAATATGCCTTTGAAACAAACATTGTGGAGCTCACTGTATATGTGTGTGTGTGTGTGTGTGCATGTGTGCATGCGTACGTGTGTGTGTGTGTGCGTGTTGCTAATATATATTTTTGTGTTTGTGTGCATCTGTGCGTGACTACTCACACATATGAATACTTCTATGCAAATGGCCCTTCAGAAATAGTCTTTCCCTCCCCCTTTCAGTCCAAAAAAAAATTATTTAAAAGACTCCAGTCATGGCAGAAAGCTGCAATGCATACTATAATCTCTGTCACGTTCTGCATTATCATATTCATTTTCCTATTAATATTATGTGTGTCTACAATGAAAAATGGTGACAGGAACAAAATTAATAAACTGTCATTTTAATGCCAATAACTCACCCCCAGAGAAATCAGGGGGATCGCTTCTGTATCAATCTGATCTCTAAAAAAACAAAGAAAAACGAAAGTGCATGTGGGTGATTCAGAACCAACGCCCGGCTCTGGGATTTATCTGATGATATTTTGCGAAATGTGACAAAAAATAATAATAATAATAAAGAAAAAAATAAAAGATTAAATACCAGTGGTTTAATGATATGTGTCCATTTGAGGTTGCACCACAGTGCACACAGGTGTATGCACTTAAATCTCCACAAACAGACTACCCTGAAAGTACAGTAATGATCCATTTGGATGTTAATAAGTACCTTTTACACACAAAAAAGGTACAAATGTATAATGTATTGCTGGCTAAGGGGTACAATTGTATGTGCCTGTATAGGGTACCACCCTAATGACAAGCATTTGTACGTTTTTAGGCTATCTTTTTCTTTTTTTGTACTTTTTTTCTGTGAGTGTTACCGTGGGTGGTGATACCAGCTGTACAGAGCCAGATACCACCAGGGTGCTCTCCAAAAAAAAAAAAAAAAAACACAGAGATTCATTACAAAAGAGAGCTTCTGCTTAAAGAGTTTCAACACAGCACAAGAGAGAGAACCTGGCAAAGAAAAGTCTTCTAAAAGTGGCCTACCACGGCAGCCTCCATTTGCAGCACGTAAAACCAAAACGCAATGTTTTCATTTTCGCATCGCGACTTAAAGCGAAGTAACTTTGTGTACACACCCGACAGACGTTGCGAGAAACACGGGTTTTTATCAGTTTCCTACCGTTCAAGTTTTGCAGCAAACGCCACTTCCTGTCTCGGTCTCAAGCAGGGACGATCTCCGGCAGACACAGACGACTCGGCGGCGCCTGCCTCTGTCTCGCCCTCATAATCTCTCCGTCAGCTAAAGTCTGCTTTTTGTGGGCCGCCGAGCGTAACGTCCGCACGTCAACACTTTTTTAAAAAATCGTTTTTTTTTTTTTTTTGTTTTTTTTGTTTTTAATACAACACGACGCGTCTCGAACGAAGCGTCTCAAAAGGAAAGCCGCAGAGACTTCCTATCTCAGCGGCGCAGAAAGGTGCTGTAGTGCCCTTCTTTGGAGTCTGTGGTTAATACTCGCCGTTTTGAGCAATGTGACAAACAACCCGATTTTGCAAATTCCTCGCGCCCTGCAACATCCAGATCAGATTTCAGCGGTTGACCGTGGTGTCCGTGGTCCTGTGGATTACACGTAACCCTGGTAATAGACAAAAAAAAGGGTGGTGTGTGTGTGTGTTTGTGTGCATTTATATATCCTAATGTAACTAAAAACACAAAAGCAAGGTGCGAGTTGAGCTGGTTTCAGAAAGGAGCACTGCACCGTGTCTCTATCAAACCTCGATATGTTCCCACGCTACTGGAGCCAGAACCAAAATGAAGAGCAACTAAATCGCGAGATTCTCCTCACGATTCAAAGCTAGCATGTAATACATCAGGACGCTGCCACACGTTAATCAGCTATTAATAAATTAGTAATGACTTAATACGTTCTACGAATTAATTCTTGTCAGCTTCAAACCAAGGTGCATCAATGACACAGACATGCCAATCAAACTTCCCTGCATCTACAGTACAGACCGCACTATATAGGCATAGCGGGGGTAAAACATGTTTAAAATAAGAAATACCAAAAGGCACTTCTGGCCTGTGCACTCCATATTCTGTTCTGTGGATTCCTAAACAAAATACAAGTATGCGAAAATGACACACGGAGTTTGTATGATACATAATTAGTTTCCCTGTGACTGAAATTTTTTTCTTTTTTTCTTATTTTTTGCAGTAACAGCACGGTAAGTGGCGGCGGCTCCCACACAAATAAATAAAATGGCGACAGCAGTGCTGACGTCAGCAGGTTTAAACACAAAACAAGCTCACGGAGGCCCACGGAGGCGCCTGAGTCCGGACCTCGCTCCATTAAGGCGCAAAGAAGGGAGGGATTGTCACAGTCCGACCCAAACTGCACCTGGCCGACCGGCCGAGGTCGACTCGTGAATGCGACGATACGCTAACAAACGCCGCCTTCACGCGGTCCTGAATGAATGACGCGAGGGTCGTCTATGGCTGCGTGCTACGCTACGGGGTGCAGGTAAACTGTCAACAGGCGCTCTGCTGCGGCCCGTAGCTCATCTCCACAAGCTGGCTCCAGACAAAAAAAACAAACAAAAAAAAAACATAATTTCATCCGTTCGTTTCTGTCTGTCTGCTGGGATGCCAGAGAAGCACATTGGCGGATAACCCGCCAACCCCCTGTCCCAGAGCAGAAGGATCACCGGGCTGTGTGTTAGTCGGGTGTGTTCAATTGCTTCCTTAGTGCAGTTGTAAGAGATCTAGTATCTAGTCTTAATTCTAGGCAGTTGGAGTCTGTTATTGGCATTTGTCAACATGGGGACCAGAGCTGTGCCAATGAAAGTCAAGGAAGCCATTATGAGGCTGTGAAATAAGAAAGAAAAAAACAGTCAGAGTCATAGGCCAATCATAACCTTTAGCCTTACCAAAATTTGGAACATCATTAAGAAGAAAGAGAACAGTGGTGAGCTCAGTAATCGTAGGCCAAGGAATACATGTACAGTTGATGACCAAATCATTCTGGCTATAATGAAGAAAAACCTCCAAACCCCAGTCCAACAGATCTGAAACACTCCTCAAGAGGCAGGCGTGGATGTATTAGCGACTACTGTCTGCAGAAGACTTCACAAATAGGACGACCAAGGCTAGGCTGCAAGATGCAAACCACTAGTCAGCCACAGCCACAAAAACAGGATGGACAGGTTACTGTTTGCATGAATGCCCTAAAAAGGCCAGAAGGAACTGCCCAAGATCCAAAGCAACCCCCTCAGCTGTGAAACGTGGTGATGGGGGCATTATGGTTTGGGCATGTATGGCTGGCACAGGTACTGGCTCACTTGTCTTCATCGATGATGCAACAGAATTAATTCTGTGTACACATTGCATCTTATCTGCTTATCTGACGCAGCTTATCAAGTTCAACCAAATGCCTCTAAACCCAATGGGCAATGCTACTTTACAGCAAGACAGTGATCCCAGACATTTTGCTAAAGCAACAGGAGGAGTTTCTCAAAGTCCAAAACTGGAAAATTGTTGACTGGCTAAGTCATTCACCCGATCATAATCCAATTGAACATGCATTTCATAATGCCGAAGAGAAAACTTCAGGCATCTAGCCCCCAAAACAAGCAGGAGCTGAAGATGGCTGCAGTACAGGCCTGGCAGAGCATCACCAGAGAAAATACTCAGCACCTGGTGATGTCTATGAGTCACAGACTTCGAGCAGTCACTGGGTGCACAGGATACAAGACAAAATACTAAATTACGACTACAATTTTCATAGCTGTAATTTGTCCCAAACATTACAGATCTCACTGCATGTACTACGTAGTGCTTTATTTTTAGTTTCCTATTCCTATTAGTTCCCTCATCTGAAAGCTGAAGAGAGGCTTACCGGGTCACCCATTTCTACAAGGGGGTCATTAAAGGTGCTCTAATCTTCCTCCAAAAGCACTTAAGGGACACAGCCTCCTCCCGGGCCACCGAAGGGTACGCAGGAGCACGCTTCCTAAACCAAATAAGCCTATAACCTAAGCCTCACCCTGGCCCTGACCTTAAAACCTGATTACGGCTCTGCTCCCATCCCCAAACGGGAGAGGCACACGGAAGCCTGATAATGCTCCCCCAACGGAACGCCCGTTCTGTGACAGGCGGCTTGGGGATAGTGTTACACTCAATCCCTACACAAGCTAATGACCCTTTCTGTCCTTCTCCCATCTTAAGGTGGTCTGAGATAATGTTCCTGCTTTTACAACAAAGAAAAAAAGCTGTACATGCAGTGTGAATGCCCGTGGCTGGGGGCACCTTAAGGATTTGAGCCCAAACATCACAAAAGGCCATCAAAGAGATACATTCCTAGCTCTACCATTAGCCTAGCTCAAAGCTTTTTGGCCCGCAAGCCAGATGATGGGCAGATGTTGCTCTGGGCCGACATTGGCCACAAGGGCACGGAATGTGCCGTCATCATGGCCCTGGATTAATGCCATAGGCTACGTAGGAGATTTTTTTTTAAATGACATTTGTCCTGCAGGCCTCGCAGAAGAAAATGAGAAAGTGACACAAAGAGAAGGGGAGGGGGTGGGTGGGTGGGAGGGTGGGTAAATGCACTGTGCAAAGGTACAGTGGAGGTACATTTTTGTGATTTAAGGAACAAATTTCCCAAATGTACCCTGAAAGTAAAGTAATGTCCCATTTGGGTGTTACGAATGTACACACACAAAAAAAAGGTACAAATGGATAATGCATTGCTGGCTAAGGGTACAATTTGACGTAGCTAAAGGGTACCACCCCAGTGAGCATTTGTACCATTTTAGACTATTTTCATTTTTTATTTTTTGTACTTTCTGTGAGTGTTACTGTGGGTGGTGATACCAGCTGCACAGAGCAAGATACCAACAGGGTGCTCTCCAAAAGTCTCTACCCGTGAGTGGGGTAGAGGCAGTGAAATCAATCTCATTCCCACTAGCTTCCAGCTGGCTCCTTTTGGAATTATTGGCAGATAATAGCGCTTTAATTATTTAAATTTGTTTTTGAAAAAATAACATCTTGCAAATTGTGCAGAAAAAAATTTGTCCCTTCATCCCTCTGAATGTTGCTGGATCTGGCAACAAGGAACTCGATAAGGCACAGAGAACACGGTCAGGAATCAGACACTTCTTTAAGAAAAGAAAAAAAAAAAAGACAAGAAAAAAGTCTTCAACCTTTTAAATATTCTGTGATCTGGGACATGCTTTAAGTGCCCCCGCCCCATTCCCCCGCCCCCCCCTGCCCCCCCCCCTGTTTTCTCCCATCTGTGTTTTACTATGTCAGGAAACAGGGATGCTTCTTCATGACAGACCACAATGGTGGCGGTCATACCGCTAAGCACGCTACAGCAGCGCAGACCGCGCGCGGAACAATGGCTACGCTGTTTCGGTCAAGGCCTGAATCTGTCCGCACCCCAACATCTGTGTGAATCACGCATGACATAGTAAGAAAAAGACAAGAGAAAGAGTGAAAAATATGACCAACACGGGCACCAGACTTCACTAACTGCCTTACCAAGTGCGTGCATTCTCTTTTTTTAGGAAAACAGTTAATAATAAATAATAATACATTTATTTTATATAGCGCTTTCCATGGTCTCAAAGATGCGTTACAATACACGATACATACATACATACATACATACATATAATGAGTCATACAATTCAGCAGTTGGTACCTGGCAAGGAACGTAGAGAGAATCCCAATGTGTTTCAATTATAAACAAAAACAACATAAAGCAACACCTAGTAGACTTGAACAGGGTTACTGCTATTTCAGAATGGTAAAAATGTGGCTTTGTTCAGGCCGTTAATAGAAGGACAAATATCCAAATACCAGGACTACTGGCTGTTCTCTTCATCATCTCAAAAGAGGCGTTCTCATCCTCTGCTTTTACACATTCACTTGAGCTGGAGTGGTTGTTTAACAGGTCACATCTGAGGCATTGTTCAGTTTGGGAATCCCCTAAATTGTTGCAAAGCTAATTAAAAACAAGATTCTTTACACTCGCAATGATTTGCCGCTGCTTCTATGGATACATTGAAAATTAAATTGTGCCTTCGAGCAACGAAAAAAGGAAACGAGAAAAAATGGTGCTACTTCAACATGTTTACCATCTTTACACAACAGGAATCTGCAGTTTTCAGCTTTCACTAAGCAAATATGTGGCTAATTAGAGCTACTCATTATGGAAAGTAAGTCACGTAATTATTTTACATTATACCCCTTTAATTGAGAGCCTGCTTATTCCTGAAAATATCCGATTTTTTTTCTCCGTATTCTGTAATGACACAATAAACAGGTAGGAAGACTCACATCAAGTTTTTTTGAAAATAAACAGTTCAGCTCAGATAGTAGAAAATGGAAAGTGCAGAAGACCCGTGAAGACTTTCCAGAACTGAGATCTGGATGCCTTTTTCTTCTTCTATCACTTTGATAAACGCGCGAGATAATCTGGAGCCGGAATGTGAAGATGGTTTATAGTCTGAGGACCGCTCAAGTCAACGGTTGTGCAATCACACATTATGTCCAAAGAGCAGCACAAAAACAGCGCACTTCCTGTTGAAGAAAGCCACTAATCTTATCGGACCAATCAGGAAACACAACTCGACTGGAGGAGCTCTCCCTTCCCAGTGTACCTTTCAATATCCTCACTTTCTTCACCAATAGTGTTTGCAGCTGTCCATAGATACCAGCAGCAATGCTGCCCCTGTCTGTGTTCCTCTATATCTCTCTCTCTCTCTCTCTCTCTCTCTCTCTCTCTTTCTCTCTCTCCCACACACTCACTCACACACACACACACACACACGCACACACGCACACACACATTCACACTTTCAGTTTCAATCTTCTCCAATTTCAAGGTGCTTTACTGGCGTGACATTAGATGGTGTTTGAGAAGCAAAGGTCGCAAAGAACAACAACGAACAACAAATAATTACACAGCTCATCTCTGGGTAAAGAGCGAAAAGATATTATTAATATTATAATCATTATTTCAGCAATAATAATAATCCTAATAATAATAATATGCAGCAGTAACAGCACTATAATGATAATAATAATAATAATAATAATAATATCAATTAGGTTTTTCCAGGTTAACGGTAATAAATAAATACATTTTTTTAAGAATAAAAATAAATGAATAATAATAATAATAATAATAACAACAACAATAGTAAACCACATGCAATCGCAAACTCAGTTTTGGACAGAGGAAGAATGTAGTCTCCTTATTAGGAAAACAGAGCATTTATAATACTCCCAGCAGGAAGGGTGGGAGCACCAATGGGACCCCAGGCCCCATGTTTACTTATGGGCCCGAGCGGCAGCTTTGAGTCAGCTCTTTCCTCCCAGTGCCCAGGGCCAGCTGGGGAGCATAGAGAGCAGTGAGCCAGCCTACGCACAGCACTGCCCCTCTCAGCGTACCTGTTCTGAGACGAGAGCCTTGGCCTGGCCAGGGTCACCATCCATCCATTATCTATACCCACTATACCCACTTATCCTGGACAGGGTCACCATCCATCCATTATCTACACCCACTATACCCACTTATCCTGGGCAGGGTCACCATCCATCCATTATCTATACCCACTATACCCACTTATCCTGGACAGGGTCACCATCCATCCATTATCTATACCCACTATACCCACTTATCCTGGGCAGGGTCACCATCCATCCATTATCTATACCCACTATACCCACTTATCCTGGACAGGGTCACCATCCATCCATTATCTATACCCACTATACCCACTTATCCTGGGCAGGGTCACCATCCATCCATTATCTACACCCACTATACCCACTTATCCTGGGCAGGGTCACCATCCATCCATTATCTATACCCACTATACCCACTTATCCTGGACAGGGTCACCATCCATCCATTATCTATACCCACTATACCCACTTATCCTGGGCAGGGTCACCATCCATCCATTATCTATACCCACTATACCCACTTATCCTGGACAGGGTCAACCATCCATCCATCCATTATCTATACCTACTATACCCACTTATCCTAAACAGGGTCACCATCCATCCATTATCTATACCCACTATACCCACTTATCCTGGACAGGGTCACCATCCATCCATCCATTATCTATACCCACTATACCCACTTATCCTGGACAGGGTCAACCATCCATCCATCCATCCATTATCTATACCCACTATACCCACTTATCCTGGACAGGGTCACCATCCATCCATTATCTATACCCACTATACCCACTTATCCTGGACAGGGTCAACCATACATCCATCCATTATCTATACCTCCTTATCCTGTGCAGTGTCACCATCCATCCATCCATTCATCCATTATCTATACTTGCTTATCCTGGATAGGGTCAACCATGCATCCATCCATTATCTATACCCGCTTATTCCTGGGCTGAGTCACCATCCATCCATCCATTCATCCATTATCTATACTCGCTTATCCTGGGCAGTGTCACCATCCATCCATCCATTATCTATACCTGCTTATTCCTGGGCTGAGTCACCATCCATCCATCCATTCATCCATTATCTATACTCGCTTATCCTGGACAGGGTCAACCATCCATCCATCCATTATCTATACCTGCTTATTCCTGGGCTGAGTCACCATCCATCCATCTATCAATCCATTGTCTATACTCGCTTATCCTGGACAGGGTCACCATCCATCCATCCATTATCTATACCTCCTTATCCTGTGCAGTGGCACCATTCATCCATCCATTATCTACATCCGCTTATTCCTGGGCAGGGTCTCGGGGGGTGCTGGAGCCTATCCCAGCATGCATTGGGCGAGAGGCAGGAATACGCCCTGGACAGGCCGCCTGTCTATCGCAGAGCCCAGCTGAGTATGTTACACATTAGAGCGTCTTTTGCTCCGCAGATGGTCTCATCTGCACACAGCTGGCATGCTGTCTGTTAGGCAGCATAGGTGTGTGTGTGTGTGTGTGTGTCACAGTGTCAGGGGAGTCACAGGCCCAATTCGATCCAGCTGCATTGGTACGATTCCTTAATTCAACGCACTGCATTTAAGAAAGTATGAGCAGAAATTCAATAAAAAGTGTTAATCTAGGATTGAAAATCTTTTAAAAAAATCTTTGTTAAGGTTTTTCTTTTTTTTTTCCTTTTTTCTGAACAGGTACAGTAGAACATGGCACTGACCTGAAGCCATTGTGTTCGGCTCCAGATCAGCCTTTAAACTTTTTTTAATCTCTGATTGTCTCTCTTCGGCAACCGGCCCCCCATTTTTTTAATCCTTCTCTGACCCTGTGACCTTGAGAACGACAGGTTATTCATCGGATTTCAAAGTGCAAACTCGCATCAATAAGAACGAGGAAATAAAGTTCACGTCAAGGATTTTAAACGCAAATAAAAAATAAATAAATTAAAAAAAACCTTAAATACTATATCAAACGCCTCCCGCAGGGACCTCCTGCTTTCAGAGTGACACGCTGATTTCATTTTAATTGACTTTCTGTTCTGCCACGCGCTCTGTAATTATAGATATTTCTCCCGCATTCTGCTTCAGATGCGTTCGGCAGATGTGTCCAACCTTGAAAGCGTATCATTTAAATATTAACCGCACCGACGCAGTAAACACGTCCGCCTATGGCTTTGTCTGCTCTTCATTACGGGTCGCAACCTCACTGGATTATTCCACAGCACCGAATTCAGACGCGATCAGATGTTATACTGGTATTATACGGATGTCATTTATATGCGAACATTAATCATGTCACAAAATAAGAAATTACAGAATCGCGGGGAAAAAAGCAGCCATTTTTCATCTCATTATCATAAAATCCAGTGACAGGATGCCTTTGTGTATAAAGAACACGGACTCTCTGCAGAAAACTGCACTGCCAGAACGCCTTAGTGTTTTATTTGTACTATCTGAGTGCCTAATAGTAATGAATAATATGTGCAATGCACACGCACACGCACACACACACACACATACACGCATACACACATGCACGCGCACACACACATGCATACACACACGCACGCATACACGCATACACACATGCACGCGCACACACACACCCACACACACATGCATACACACACACACGCATGCTAGCATTCCCCCAGCCTTTAGTATGTACAGCAAGGCTTTTATCAAAGGAAAATTATAATAATAATGAGCACCGAAGCACTGAACCTGCTGCAACCAAACCCAGTCCTGCCTTTTATTATAACACACGGCAATAAATCATCAGGCCTCATACAGCTGGAAACTCTCGTCTGGGTACCTACAGGGGCAGTTTATCCCCCCCACCCCCACGTCCTGCCCCCTCACCCGCCCCCTCCCCCACGTCCCGCCCCACCCCACCCCTCACCCCTTCCCCGTTCCCACTCGGGCCAGCTCATTCAGGGCACCAGTGCCTAACCCCCCCCCAACTCGCCACTGCCCCCCCCACTTCCCCCTCCCCCACCTTCCCGCGATCCCCGCCATCGCCCCGTAGGTGAACGGGTTCAACGTTCCCGCCCGGGCTGGCTCGTTCAGCGCGCCCGTGCCCGACCGCCCCCGCTACCCCTACTGTCCCCCCCCCCCCCCCCCAACCCCACCCTTCGCATGTGATTAGGGCCGAACAAACGCGCCGTTATCCGCCACAGAGATTCCGTAGGTCCTGTCCCGCTCGCAGCTGCGACCGAGCCAGCGGAGGAGCCACCCGCCCAACCCGCCAACCCGCCCGCCCAACCCGCCAACCCTTACGACCCCCCCACCCCACTCGCCAACCTGCCCACCCAACCCGCCCAACCCGCCAACCCGCCAACCCGCCAAAAACCCGCCAACCCGCCCGCGCGCGACTCGGCTCCCACGGCAACCGGCGGCGGCGGCAACCAGCGACAGCAATCACGCCGAGCCCAGGTGCACTCTCCACTTCTGATTCGCGACACGTCGCCCCGCCCTGCTCGCTCTCTTGCTCTCCCTCTCTCTCCACCGCCTCGTCCCCGCAGATTTGCACCGGGTGCCATTACAATCAAATCTGGAGCAAAAAAAAAAAAAAAAAAAGTTCACTTCTTAATTAATTACAGGCTGAAACTGATGGTAAATGTATTCAGAGAGCTTCTTCAATATAGGTCGGCGTACTTTTTCTTCCCCCCCCCCCCCCCCTTTCTTCCCTGTTCTTATCGTGTTTAAATGTCAGCACGGCACGCTCTACAAATACGATCGGGCAGACTTCCCCGTTTAACATTTAAATCTTTCATTCTGTAAGCTAGCGGTGTGATTAAAATCAGTTTTCATGTAAGAGAAAGCCAATATTTTGACTTTCAGAGGACTCATTTGAATACTGATAATGCTGCCTGACTTTGCATGAGAATATGGTGGAAAAAACCAATATATTATTATTATTATTATTATTTTTAGAGAAAAAACAAAACAAAACATAGCACACGTGAGCGTTCATGAATTATATATATCGCTCAACCTTTTTCTACAAAACACAGGTTTTTAGTATCACTGCGTACAACCTCAGATGAGATTTATAAATGTGCTTTCAAAACTAGCTCGGATACCATTCGCAAGCAGGAAGGATGCTGAAAAAACACTTGTGCTACTTGCTGCTGTGTACATCAAAAGCTATCTGTCAGATTTAAAAGAATTGCGTTTTTTTTTTTCTTCTAATCACTAGCTTTGTTTCCTTCAGGATGTCGCAGTGAATCAAGACTTGAGCTGCACACGCTATCTTGTGTGCAGAACTCCAGTTTCCTCGTGCCATTTGAAGTTGACATTTATTTAATAAAAATGCATTTCAAAACGCTACGTTTCTTTGTACAGCGTCAGGATGTTTTTGGAATTAAGCTGGGTCAAGAGCGGTGCTCGATGGCACAACAGTAGTGGCCCACGTACAACAAGCCTGATGCTCCAAGCTGTCGGACATACAGTACACCTTCAATCTTCTATATGTTTTCCCCCTTCTTCTTGCAATTTGGAATGGCCAATCGTATTCAGTAGCACATTACACTACAGGCATTTAGCAGACGCTTTTATCCAGAGCGACTTACACAACATTTTCATGGCATTTACATTTATACAACTGGATATATACTGAAGCAATGTGGGTTAAGTACCTTGCTCAAGTGGTACAATGGCAGTGTCCTACCCAGGAATTGAACCCGTGACCTTTAGGTTTCAGAACCAGTTCCTTACCCATTATGCTACACAGCCGCCCACTAGCCCTACTTCCTCTGTTATACATTCGGGAGAGCATGGACAGGTCTATGCTGACCTCTGAACCGCATGATGCCACGTCATCGCTGCTTTTCACACCGCAGCCCACTAGGCCGATCTCGCACAGACAGGAGTCATAGGAAGATGCGTCTCATTCCACTTCAGTGAGTAGACTGGCCAGCAGGGGTCACTGGTGAGCAATGAAACACAGTCCTCCAATCCCTCCCTCCCTCTCTGGGCTATGAAATGGGCACTCCTGCCTCGCCCCGTGGTCTGGATTCTAGCACCTCAACCAGAGACGCGTCATGGCGCTATACACTGTGCTGTCAATCGCACGAGCTCCTCAAATGAGGCGCTCAATAGGAACACATAATGGACGCTCTAAATCAGCGGTGTTAAACTCCAGTCCCCAGAGGGCCGCAGTGTCCGCTGTTCATCCCAGCACGAGCGATTCATTTAAGTCACTGATTGGCTAAACAGTCCACGTTCCTTGTTCTCAAGGCCTCAATTGACCGCTGATTGAAAGGAAACCGCAAATACCTGCAGACACCGCGGCCCCCCCGGGACTGGAGTCTGACACGCCAGCTTTAAATCAATGGGCAGTTATGGGGCCATTTTGGCTCCGGGGGTTCGTATGAAGCCTCATGTTTCCACCAGTAACCCAAAGCCCTGCTGTAGGCCTCAGCCTGTCCCCATTAGGATCGCCGTCGGCACTGAAAACACGCGGCATCGCCGTGGTTACCCAAGCGTAAATCTCACACGACAAAACGCACGTCTTCCAGGTCGCAGCCCCAATACTTCACCCCTGCCGTGTCCAGACTACACCCCTGCGCTCACCTCCACCTCAATCTGTCTCCCGTAGAAGAAACACAGTCACAGACACAATGCCGAAATACCCTGCTTTTCTTCAGCAAATAAAGTGATCCTCACGCACACTGTCAAGAGTAATGCTTTAATAAATGTGCCTTTCGCTAGGCCGGTGAAATGTTACAGGATGTTATGTTGTGTACAGAGAGATCTAAAGAGGATTATTCCTCAGCATAAGATGCCTTAACTGCATTATGAAGATGAGCAGGCTGTGGTTCATTATCAGTTAACCACCAAATGGCTGATTCAGACAAAGACAGATACTGATGTGTGCTTGGTCACCTGGTCACAGTTTTGCAGCTGAATTTCAAAACACTGTGTTTGGGAGGTTGGATGTGCGTCTTTGTGCATGTGTGTGTGTGTGTGTATGTGTGTGTGTGTTTGTGTCTGTGCGTGTGCGTGTGTCTGTGGGGGGTCCGTGTGTGTGCGTGTGTGTGTGTACACCTCTGTAGACCAAAGCGAATACACGCAAGCTCTCTTAACTGCGCATGTGTGTGAATGTGAGCGTTAGTGAGAGAGAGAGAAAGTGTCTGTGCTTGTACGCACACATGCTCTGGAAGTTCTGTTATCAGCTCATTGCTCCTATATTCAGAAGACTGGCCCAGGTAACCGCTGTCTCTGCTCACAGGTAAGCGCATTAGCTTTCATTCCCCCCGTTACTGCGTGACCGCGAGCTCTCAGATCTCCGCGACGACGCAGCATCGCGCTCACGCGGCGCGGCACCCCGAAATTTACATGAAACAGAAAAGAAAAGAAAAGCTTATCACCAATTATTTAGGAGAACCCGCTGACCCAAACCCCAAAATTCACGTGAAACAGAAAAGAAAAGAAAAGCTTATCACCAATTATTTAGGAGAACCTGGAGGGGCTGGGATGCGGCCGCGTTCAGAGTTCGTCGTTCGGCTCGGGGACTTTGATCGTCCGTAGCTAAGCGCAGCCGAAGGCCGCGAGCGTCCCTATCCGACAGCGGCTGAGGCTCTCTATTCCATTACATTACATTACATTACAGGCATTTAGCAGACGCTCTTATCCAGAGCGACTTACCCAACTTTTACATAGCATTTTTACATTGTATCCATTTATACAGCTGGATATATACTGAAGCAATTCTGGTTAAGTACCTTGCTCAAGGGTACAACGGCAGTGTCCTTACCCGGGAATCGAACCTGCGACCTTTCGGTTACAAGCCCAGTTCCTTACCCACTGTGCTACACTCCGTCCGACAGCGGCACTTAAACAGCTACTTCACTGTAACACCCGTAACACGGAAAACTCTCAGAAAAGCTCAGGAATGAGCGCGCGAGTAAACAAGCGAGCGGGAGAAAGGTCATTATAGCGTAAGGGGGCCGACCCAACGGCGCGCTAAGTACCACCTGTCACTTCAGTTTGAGCAGAACAGCGTGAGGAGCAGGTTGTTTACGAGAAGTAAAAAGCTTTAAAAACTTACGCGCGCGCGCTTCCCCACAACGCACTGCTCCCGGTGATACTGAGAGACTGCTCGAAAACTGGCAACTTTCAGACTCTCTAACCAAGAAACTTTTCCATGCCAATTGGGAACTTTACAGCAGTGAAATTCAGTAAGGCCAGGGGTCCTCAACATTTTTCTGATACGACAATCGTTCCCCACCGTGTACCTGGAGATCTTCACTCCCACCCGAATAAAGCACACCTCATTCAAGAGATCTCACAAGAGATCTCATTCAGCTGCTAATCAGTAGAATCAGAGGCCAAAACAGACTCAGACTCCTGAGCTAGGAGTCACAGACAACAGAGCTAGCAGTCACAGATGGTACACCAAGGAGTCACAGATGCTGGAACTAGCAGTCACAGAAGCTAGAGCTAGGAGTCACAGACTCTAGTGTTAGCAGTCACAGAAGCTAGAGCTAGGAATCACAGACTCTAGTGTTAGCAGTCACAGAAGCTAGAGCTAGGAATCACAGACTCTAGTGTTAGCAGTCACAGATGCTAGAGATGGGGTGGGGGGTGGTGGGGGTTACAAACACCAGAACTAGGAGCCACGGATGTCAGAGCAAGGAGCCACAGACACGCCATTGCAGTGGATCTGAGTTCAGACTGGATCCACCATACCTGCGCTCTCAGCTCCAAATCCCCTTCCGCCGACCCGGCCAGGCGTACGCGATCGAGTCCCCCGAGCTCACTCTGATGATAACTACGGGCCTGCGCCACGCCTCACCCCCGCCTCCCAGCACGGTGGCCCTGAACCGAGGAGCGACTTCAGCGCGAGCGCTTGTTTACAGCGTGCCCCGACGCACCTTATTAAAACTCTGAATTACCGCAGCAAACCCCCACAACCCCCCCCTCCCCGTGACCGCAGCTGGACCGAACAATGCGATCAGAAAAACGTGAGGCGATGCGTCCATCCCTTCTCGCGATAGTCCTTAATTGCAACTCCTCCACTGATCTGCGCAAGTAGGTAAAAATGATACTTCCTGCCGATACTCGCGTAGCCGAACGACGGACGCTCGTCTCACAAACTGCGGAAACTCGAATAGTGCCCCGGTAACTGGAACAAGCTATGCGCGTCTTTCGGTGTATTTTTGGGAAGATTAATTCAGCTGGATGATAACACTACAAAATTATATCCAGGGAAAAAGAGAGAGAGGGCGAGAGAGAGAGAGAGAGAGGGGGAGGGAGAGAGGGAGAGAGAGAAAGAGAGAGAAAGAAGAGAGAGAGAGAAAGAAGAGAGATTTTTAAAAATCCAGATTTGAAAGTGAAACGTGCTCTGGGGGGATATTTGCCGAATCCAGGGCTGGAGGGTGTAGCAGTGAGTGAAATAAGGCTGAACCTCAGTAGGATCGGCATTGAGGACAGAAGCGGCGGTTCAGGAAGCGCAGGGTGGAATGGAGACGCCCATCTGTAATTAGGGCGAAGACTTGCTTCAAGTCCAAAGATAATTGTTTTCGGAAAGACCTGTGATTGGTTGTGAAGTATCCCGTGGCGACTGACATGCGTGCGCCAGTGCTCGCGTATGTGTGTGTGTGTGTATGTGTATTTGTGTGTGTGTCTGTGTGTCTGACAGAGAGAGAGAGAGACTGAAAGAGAGACAAAGAAAGTGTGAGTAAGAGTATAAGTCACGCAGTGCCTGGTTCAGACTTCTGACTCTAGTTCCCGGCGAGAGAAAGGGCCCAGAGGACGGTGTTTCTCGCCTGGGCCATTTCAGCGCTCTGACACCGCTGTACATTACAGGCCAGCTCAGCCTTCAACATCCTGTACAGTGCTGCCCAATGCAGACCACTCATAAGGTACTTAAACAGGCACTCCAGGAGGGGGATTTCTTACAGCAATTTACAGCAGAAATGCACTCACACACACACACACACACAAATAAACGCACGTACACGCTTACATACACATATACACACATAAACACACAAACATGCATACACACACACACAGCTACGTTTTTTTCCCTCAATAGGTCACAGCATTCTGAAGATGTACATTGGTTTATGTGTTTTAGCAGTTCTGTGCCGGACTGTGTTGAACACGCACACAGACACTTAAATGAGTAAATTATAAAGCGTTTGTCCTACAGCGAGGGGTCCCGCTGTTCTGCTGTACCACACTGTGACAGGAACACTTTGGGATAAAAGGACGCGTCTATTTTCCGTCTTTGAGTTTAAAATCTGCTTCTATGTTTAGTTTGTTTCATGTGACTCGCGTTTGATGTTATGACTTCCTTCACCTAAACTGCAAAAATCATGCTCTGTGTGTGTGTGTGCGTGTGTGTGTGTGTGTGTGTGTGTGTGTGTGTGCGTTTGTGCGTACACGTGAACTTGTAATACTACCTTTGTGGGGACCAAATGTCCCCAAACGTAGAGAAAGATGAGGGACATTATGCGTTGTGCGCTGGTCCCCACAAGGTCAAGAGGCTGCTTTAGGGTTAGGATTTAGGATTAGGGTTACAATTAGGTTAAGGTTAGGGTTAAGGTTAGGCATGTAGTGGTTGGGGTTAGGGTTAGGGTTAGAGGTTACGGAATGAATGTAGTCAATGGGAAGTCCCCACAAGGATAGCAATACGGGATGTGTGTTTGTGTGTGTAGGCCTGTGTGTGTGTTTGTGTGTGTCTATTTCAGCAAGGCATTTTGGCAATTAAAAATATATTTAATAAAAACAGCAATAAATTATTCTGCTGCACATCCGGACATGGTATTCCGAATCAGCAATGCGTGGTGTTCAATAAAACATTAATCAGTTCCTTAATCAGAGGATTAATAACTTGTTATTTCCTTTATAAAACCATTAATAATGTGACATTAATATTTAATGTTGATGGGCTTTTTTAGGGAATGAGCAATACGCTAACTTAATGTGCATTAATCATGCTTTGTTAAAGATAAATGAAATTTGTTCATGTTTATTAATACAACCTCGGAGAAAACAATACTTTTTTATGTTATTAAAAAGTTATGAATAAAATGTTTAGCAAGCAGGCAGGCAGGCAGGCTCACAGACGGGGGCTGTGGGCCGGTGTAAAAGCACCCAGGGCATGAGTTCATTAACTTCTCTGATGGGGCTACGTGTGTGTGTAGGAGAGCAGTAAGGAAAGACTATTTAAGAGCTGGGGGTAGCAGAGCAGATCAGGGCAAGGGGGGGGGGGGGGCATGGGGGGGGCATCGGGGGGTGAGAGCGTACAGTGGTTAAGCGCAGAGCGTTTCTTTTCATAAAAACTAATTATTCCACTGATTTGCTAATCAAAGCGAAAAAATAAATATTGCTTCTTTGTTCGCTCTGCTTATTGAGCGAACGCGCAATTTTCCCAAAATACCCCTCTTCCCCGGCTAAAACGCAATTAGATAGCGCCTTGGGTGAAAACGCGCGCCGGCACTCCAATTAGCCGCGGTTTTATCGGCGGGAAAACGGAGAGGAAGTCAGCGGCGTCGTCCTTAAAGGAGACGGTCCTTAAAAAAACGACCCCGTGTTTTCGGGATGACCTCCCCGGACACGGCCTGGGAGGGACACATCGGAGGGGACAGGCGGACGACATTCCCAAATCAAATCTAATTAATTTTATTTGTATAGCGCTTTTTTTTTTTTTTACAGAGAACTGTCACACAGACCCTTTACAGAGTGCTGTTAAAAAAGTAAAACAAATACTTAAGAATTACGACCCTTTTGATTGGTCAGCGTAGACATTGTGAGCGCAGGTAGTAAAAATCATATTGCGCACCAATTACGAGATTAATTAAGGGAATTTATTTAGCACTTACGTTCAATGTCTTTTTTTTTTTTAAACTGAAAGTTGGTTTTAAATGTCAATTAAAATGGAATTAATTCATTTTTAAGTGCCTGCTACCTGTTCATCATCGTGTGAGCTGTTCACCATCATGAATATGAAATAAGACCTTTCAAAAGTAGTATGGGTGTTTATGAAATGTTCGCTAACTGAATAAATATGAGGGTGTAACAGGAAGTGGAATTTAGCGGATTGAGCGCATCTGTACAGTGGCAGAGCCAAGCCAGGAGCTCTCCGTTAAAGGCAGGGCTCTGTCGAGGTGCATCTCCAGGTCACCTGGTCACCTGCAGGTGCGCACCGAGTCATCAGGGGACAGGGACACAGTCAAAACCCAAAGAACCCGGGCTGTCATAGGCCCACCTCACCCCTCCCCCGGGGGGACAAACCCAATTGTGTCACCCTCCTGTGGACCCCCGCCCACGGTCACCTAATGACACGGCCCAAACTCCAACTAAGCAGCGATCACAGAAACCCTCTTCACAGACTGAGCCAATCAGCTCCTCTCTCCTCTTTTTACACCCCACATCTATGAATTCTGTCCCGTCTGCTTCAGAATAATGGATTCCTTTTGAATAATGACCCAAACAGCCACAAACAGCACAAGATTTTATCGACAGAGTGAATTGCTTGGTTTAAATTTTTTTTTTTGTTTTTTTTTGTTTTGGCTACACTGCACTCTTTTTGAGCAATGAAATAGATTTGCTGCAAAGTGTCATCCATCTACCTGTTGATGTGCCACATCTACTTTTTCTCTCAACAATCGGTCATTTTTCCTGATATAAATATCATGTTTCTATCAAATGAGCGCACGCCAAAGAAAACAAACAATAAAAACAAAAAAAGATGTCCGAGGCTCAAAAAAAATTCATATCTTCGATTGTAATCACATATCAAACCCAGGAACAGACTTCTCCAACAACAAATCAGTCTTTGGACAGGCAAAACAGAAGTAGGCCACAGCTATCAATGTTTTTCGTTCTCCTTTTTTGACATGTTACGTGAAACTCCTATTCATTTTGGCCTTTATCTGACATTTGTATCCATCCATCCATCCTTTATCTATACCCACTTATTCCTGGGCAGGGTCACGGGGGTGGCTGGAGCCTATCCCAGCGTGCATTGGGCAAGAGGCAGGAATACACCCTGGACATTGCCGCCAATCTATCACAGGGCACACACACTCACTCTCCACTTGTGTAGTCCCACCCACAATCCTCTGCTCTCCAATCATGTAATCCTACCCACAATCCTCTGCTCTCCGCTCATGTAGTCCCACCCACAATCCTCTGCTCTCCGCTCATGCAGTCCCTCCCACAATCCTCTCCTCTCCTCTCGCCTAGTCCCGCCAGGCACGCACAGCCCAAGACGGGCGAGATCCACTCCACATTCAGATCAGATCAACAACCGACTTCATCGCCGGGGTGAAAAAAAAAAAAAAACCGCACAACTTAAATAGCGAATGTGATATTAAAAATGACAGCCTGTAAAAGTGTGGTGAGTGAGAAGGGAGGAGGGGAGGGGAGGGGAGGGGGGGCAAGAGAGGGAGAGGGAGGAGGAGGCGGGCTGTCAAGCGCTATCCGTCACTGTGAATTAGACGCAATCCGCGGAGGCCGGACGGGAAGGTGATTGTTATTAAGCGTCGGCGGCGGCGGCGGCGGCGGTGGCGGCGAGCGCGATCCCCAGATGTGGCGCCGCATACAGAAACGGGGGGGGGGGGGGGAGCGCGGCAGTTTAATTCAGGAAGCAGCGGCGGCGGGCGGGGCGCTAACAAAAGGATAAAGAGCCCGGCGGATGCTAACGCACTGGAAGTCACTTTGATAAAGGCCAAAGGGTCAGCCCCAGCAAGGGGCCTGATTACCCGGCCCAAAACCTCAGCTGTCAACATCCCGGGAGTTTGCACTTTCTCAGGCTGGCATTTGATTCCTTGTAAACCACTCCCCCCCCCCCCCCCCTCCCCCCTGTCACCCCCCCCCCCCCCCCCCCCCCCCCCCCGCGCTCGCTCCCCCTAAGGCAACCGAGGGCGTGATGTAAATCTATTTCAAATTACAGCACCGTAGACAAGCGAGATGGGAAATGCGCTACGTGTGCGAGTCTGACCCACCCGATCGAGGGAGATGCTTCCTGTGTCTGCGTTTTCCCATCGCCGTGGGGATGTTACCTGTCTCCCGCCAGTCAGACAGGGGCCGTCCCGAATGTAGACACAGGCGGGAGGTCAATGAGAAACCGGCTTTCTGTAACCCGGGCGTCGCCACCGTTTCAATTCAGTCAGATCAGCTTTCTACTTTTCAATTAACAAGCTGAGTCGTGATTTGTCTTGGAACTGACAGCTGTAACTAAGCTGATCTAGAGCTGTAACTAAGCTGATCTCGATCTGTAACCGCACTGATCGTGAGCTGTAATGGCACTGATCTCGAGCTGTAACAGAACTGATCTAGAGCTGTAAACGCACTGATCTCGAACTGTAACAGAACTGATCTAGAGCTGTAACAGAACTGATCTCGAGCTGTAACGACACTGATCTCGAGCTGTAACGGCACTGATCTTGAGCTGTAACAGAACTGATCTTGAGCTGTAACTAAACTGATCTTGAGCTGTAACAGAACTGATCTCAAGCTGTAAGGGAACTGATCTTGAGCTGTAACAGAACTGATCTCAAGCTGTAAGGGAACTGATCTTGAGCTGTAACAGAACTGATCTCAAGCTGTAAGGGAACTGATCTTGAGCTGTAACAGAACGGATCTCAAGCTGTAAGGGAACTGATCTTGAGCTGTAACAGAACTGATCTCAAGCTGTAAGGGAACTTATCTTGAGCTGTAACAGAACTGATCTCAAGCTGTAAGGGAACCGATCTTGAGCTGTAACAGAACCGATCTTGAGCTGTAACAGAACTGATCTTGAGCTGTGACGGAATCCAGATCTGCTGTCAGAGGCCTCCAGACGTGCCTGTGGTTGCCACCACTGACCCAGGGGGGATATGTACAATATGTTCCCAAAAAGAGCAGGCTTCATATGATTGACAGGAGGAGATGCTAATCCACAGTGACACGGCCTTTAAGGCATGTTTGGTCTGATGTGGTGCCACCCCCTCCCCCCCTGCCCCCGCACACGCACACACATACACAAATAGACTCACACACACGCGCACACACACACACACTGACACACAAAATGTTACAAAAACCCCACGCAGAGTGAGAGATGAAGACTGGGAAGCTCATGGGAAGGAGAGCAAGGCCACCACAGAGATTTAACAGACCGCACCTATTTGTAAGGCACAAGCTTTTATAATACGCCATGTTTAGTAGTAAATGTGTTGTTACAAGGGCTGCCACATCAAGAGATTCCACACAGGGCTTCGCAGAGCCCGCAATCAGGACGGATTTTCAGCGCTATGGAAAATGAAGTTATTACCGCAACACCAAGGCCAGTTGATCCAAACAATTTACTTACCCGCGGTTTGAGAACTATGATGGAACATAAAATGGTATTTATTCCTGGATGATTGACGGCGTGTATACGGCGAGAAGCAGAACCACTGCTGCTAAAAGGAGTAATCACTGTGAGCGGGTCAGTCAGTACAGGCTGTGAGCAGGTCAGTCAGTACAGGCTGTGAGCAGGTCGGTCAGTACAAGCCGTGAGCGGGTCAGTCAGTACATGCTGTGAGTGGGTCAGTCAGTACAGACTGTGAGCGGGTCAGTCAGTACAGGCTGTGAGCAGGTCAGTTAGTACAGGCTGTGAGCGGGTCAGTCAGTACAGGCTGTGAGCGGGTCAGTCAGTACAGGCTGTGAGCAGGTCAGTTAGTACAGTCTGTGAGCGGGTCAGTTAGTACAGGCTGTGAGCGGGTCGGTCAGTACAGTCTGTGAGCGAGTCAGTCAGTACATGCTGTGAGTGGGTCAGTCAGTACATGCTGTGAGCGGGTCAGTCAGTACAGTCTGTGAGCGGGTCAGTTAGTACAAGCTGTGAGCGGGTCAGTCAGTACAGGCTGTGAGCAGGTCAGTCAGTACAGGCTGTGAGTGGGTCAGTCAGTACATGCTGTGAGCGGGTCAGTCAGTACAGGCTGTGAGCGGGTCAGTTAGTACAGACTGTGAGTGGGTCAGTTAGTACAGGCTGTGAGCGGGTCAGTCAGTACAGTCTGTGAGCGGGTCAGTCAGTACAGTCTGTGAGTGGGTCAGTCAGTACAGGCTGTGAGCGGGTCAGTTAGTACAGGCTGTGAGCGGGTCAGTCAGTACAAGCTGTGAGCGGGTCAGTTAGTAAAAAACTCTGGGGGATTTCAAGACCAGGCTTGATACGGTGCCTGATACTATTTAGTTTGCAGGCAAACTGAGCACTAGGTACACTTTAGCAGCATGAAAATAGCGAACATTGCTGGGCTGACTGGCCTGTTCTCATCATTATGTCATGTCATGTATCTTTTAGATACCGCAGGTTGTATTTATGCATATAAACGGGCGGTCTTACCTTAAGAAGCTACCAGCATACCTGGCTCAGGCCGGTGTGGCAGGTGAGGGCGTGACCCAGCAGCTCTGAGACCGAGCGACGGGCTGGAGGGGGTCCCCCTGTCACCCGAGGAAGAGGAGAAACAGAGAGAGGAAGAAGAGAGGAGACCGGGGGTTAGGGAGCAACGCAGCGAACGCAAACAATCGCATCGATGCGCAGAGGTATCGCAGTGATGCGCAGAGGTCAGGGCAACTCGGCAGGAAAGGTCAGAGATGAAATCGACACCCTGCGGCGGGGCGGTGAGATAAAAATCCATCAACTGCCCCAATAGTCCCCCCCCCCCCCCCCCCCCCCCGCCTCGCCACACACACACACACACACACACCCTCCTTGAAGCAAGGCCACCGGTGAAGTGCCGCACACAGCTATATTGTGCTGGGCACGGTGGGGACGGTTCATTTTCATAAGATCAATAAGGGCTCATATTTGTCATCTGCCACATCTGACAGTCCCTCATTCCATCTTCTCACCCCCCCCCCCCCCCCCCCCCGCCCTCCCACCGCCCCCCACCCCCCAACACAACCCCGTGCTAAATCTAACTCTCCAGCTAACACAGACACACAGACCTTCAGTGCTATTTACACCTCCAGTCAAAACCCCATTAAGAGCGGCTTTTTTTGGCTAAAGATACATGGGCTGTTACTGCAATATTGGCAGAAACGACTATTCCCTCACGCTCTGAGTTTGCAGCCACCACACACACACACACACACACACACACGCAAAAAACATCAATCCATTTAGCTAGCTGGTGCACAAGGACAGCTGTCATTTTAAATAGTCGCCTTTTAGCAGTGGGAAAAAATATGTATATGTATGTTTGGGACATTTTTTAATTTTTATTATTTGGCTTTGTTCTCCACATTTTTAGATTTGCAATCAAACAGTTCACATGCGGTTAAATTAAAGGGTATTTTTAGACATTTTTGTTTCAACCATGTAGAAATTACAGCAATTTTACTGCGTTGTCCCCCTATTTCAGGGCACCATAATGTTTGGGGAAAATGGCTTCACAGGTGTTTCTGATTAGTCAGGTGTGTTCAATTGCTTCCTTAGTGCAGTTATAAGTATAGTATCTAGTATCTAGTCTTGATTCTAGGCAGTTGGAGTCTGTTATTTGCATTTGGCAATATGAGGACTAAAGCTGTGCCAATGAAAGTCAAGAAAGCCATTATGAAGCTGAGAAATAAGAAAGACACAGTCGGAGACATAGGCCAAACCTAACTGTTTGGCACAAAAAGAAAAAGAGAGCAGTGGTGAGCTCAGTAATCGTAAAGGGTCTGGTAGGCCAAGGAATACCTCAACAGTTGATGCCTGAAGAATTCTCACCATAATGACAAAAAAAAAAAAACCCAAATACCTGTCCGACAGATCAGAAACACTCTTCAGGAAGCAGGCTGTGGATGTGTCAGAGACCAATGTCTGCAAATGACTTCACAAACTGACCTACAGAGGCTACACTGCAAGGTGCAAGCATATAGTGAAGCACAAGAACAGGATGGACAGGTTACAGTTTGCTAAGAAGTACCTAAAAGAACCTGCAGAGCTCTGGAAAAAGGTTTGGTGGACAGATCAGATTCACTTGTATCAGAGTGATGGCCACAGGTACTGGCTCACTAGTATTCACTGCTGATTCAACTGCTGATATCAGCACTAAAATTAATTCTGAAGTGTACAGAAGTGTCTTATCTGCTCCAGTTCAAGCAAATGCCTCCAAACTCGTTGGACAATGCTTCATTCTACAGCAAGATCCCAAACATACTGCTAAAGCAACAAAGGGGGTTTTCATAGCCCAAAACTGGAAAATTCTTGACTGGCCAAGTCATTCACCCGATCATAATCCAATTGAACATGCGTTTCAAATGCTGTAGAGAAAATTTAAGGCAACTACCCCGAAACAAGCAGGAGTTGAGGTTGGCTTCAGTACAGGCCTGGCACAGCATCACCAGAGAAGATAATCAGCACCTGGTGATGTCAATGGGTCACAGACTTCAAGCAGTTATTGCACGCAAAGGACATGTGACAAAGTACTAAACATGTACCGCATGGGAACTGTGATAATAAATCTAAAACTGTGGAGTACATGGCCAAATGAAGAATAAATATCTGTTTGTCCGAAACATTATGACATTATGAAACATTATCACTGAATACATATATATATATATATATATATATATATATATATGAATATACACACACACACACACACACACATACAGAGTGCGAAACTTGAGAGAGCTAAAATAGCTTAATTCCGCCTCGCCTGTACAACAATATTTGCCATCAGGCATTCTAAATAGATTATCACTGGTCCATCTGTGTCATTATTGATTCATAAGGCTTTAAGCTGTTCTGGTATGAGAGGCATGCGAGTGTTCCTGCTCAAATCGGCATGGCAAAACACGGAGAACCGCCGACAGCTTTTCCAGTCCAGCGGCTCTCCTTGAAGCTATTAGGGAGAGGAAACGAAAAACAGGACGGGCCCTGCTCCCGCTCCACATAAGTCAAAGGGTACAAATCTGAAACTTGCGGTCTTATTTTAACAAGGAGGACATGGGGACGTGGGCAGGAAATTAGCAGATACGAGAAAAAAAAGGGGGCCTCCATTAACATTTGAATGCTATATGCAAATGGTTAGGGGACAGCAGATGCTGGTGAATTTAATTGACCCATATGTGAATTACATCCGAACCTCTGACTCGGGTCGGTGCACTGATAAACAATGGCTGTACACCCCGGAACAAACACGTGCAGACAACGGCAGCAGACAGAGAAAGGGGAAAAGGAAGAGAGAAGAAGAGTGAGAGAGTGTGAGAGAGAGAGAGAGAGGGGGGGGGGGGTGTAGAGCAGCCTGTTGACAGGGTGTTGTTGGGCAGCCAGGAAGATGTCCAAATAAGGGCATAGTCCTCCTGTCATCAGCATTTGCTTCATTATAGATTACATCATCCTTTGTCAGAGTAAATTGGTCACATGACAACGTGCGGAGAACGTTGCAGCCTGCTGCACATTACGGAGCACGTATCCTCACCCCCGCTCACCACCCCCACACACCCCCCCACACCCCCCCACCTCTTTTTCGTTCCATTTCTTTCTCTCCTCATCCTCTTCCTGTCCATTCCCCTGTTCCCCTCATCTTTTATTTTCTGTCCTTCGCGAAACGTCGGACGTCGCCAATCCGAAGGGGCTCGGAGCAGGAGAACAACACAGACGCTGTTCTTCTGATTGGACGAGAGCTCTGTCTCCTATTTATCCCGCCTCCTCCTTAATTTTAATTATTATTTTTTTGAAAAATATCATTAAACAATTTAAACCAGGCCTTTTCTCCAGGGAAGAGGGGTGGGGGGAGGGACAGGATGGTGTACCGAAAAGGTATCAATGCCAGCCACCCCCCCACCCCCCCACCCCCTTCCCTCCTGCACTCCAAGCAGACGAGCTAAAACAGTTCAGGGTCGAGAGCTGGGGGGCGAGCCCCCGGTCGCTAACAGCCGCGACGCGCTAACAGAAACACGCGTAATAAATTACAATCTCTCAGGGTCACGCTGGCGGCCATTTCCCCCCGGCGAGCGCGACCGTCTCTCGTAGCTCCTGCTGGGGGGGGGGGGGGTGGGGGGGAGGAACAAACCAAATTGCATCACACGGAGATGGCAGGGATTAGCATAAAAATTAACACTTTACATTTCGGCTATTGTCACCCCTGTTCGTACCCCCCCGCCCCCCCTCTGCCACACAACAATCAATTCCCCCTCTAAATCTGATTAGACTCTTATTATTCCAGACATGCACCTGCACTGTTTGCAGGCCTGTTTAAATGGAATTAAGAAGCAGATGAATCTATAGGTCTCTCTCTTTCTCTTTCTCTCTCTACATCTCTCATTCTCTGTCTTTCTCTCTCTCACTCTCTCCCTCCCTCTCTTTCCCTCTCTCTCTCTCTCTCTCTCTCTTTCTTTCTCTCTGTCACTCTCTGTCTTTCTCTCTCTCACTCTTTCTCTCTCTCGCTTTCTCCCTTTCTCTCCTCTCTGCAATTTACAGGCAAAAAAGCCAACGTGCTTTACATTCAATGATATATTCCTTGCATATTTATTCAGTTTCCTGAGTTCCCATTTCTTTACATTTGCACACTGTAAAAAAAAAATGTACGACTTTTCTGACTACAAAACTGTCAGTAACTGATTACAATTTGCATTCTTTAAGTTAGGAGCAATTTAGGCTATTTGGATTATGAATTCTAAACTCGGGTGACAAGCCTTTTATCTTGGCACATCAACCAGAAAATAAGTTAGCTCATATTGTGCTGTTCGGCTAACTAGACTAATCGGTCCAGTAAAATATTTGCAGTTTTGTGTAGTTTTACTCCATTCAGACACGAAGACAAAATGACCAAGTTCATGGGTCTAAGAATTTTACAATATAAAACAAAGTGAAAAATAAGCGTTTATGTGGGAAAAATCAATGTAGTTTTGCATTTGAATTAAGTGCAAAACTTATTTATGGTTGCCAAAACTAGACATAATACTGTACATAATCTGAAATAAAACAATGCAATAATATGAATTATTTCCCCCACACAGAGAAATTCCAAACCTGTAATCTTGTTTGAGGTTTATCTGATTGATAAAACACGTATTAACAGATTATGGTTTCTGGTGAAAATGTGGACATTTCCTTTTTAATAATGTCTCAGAGCGGAAACAAGTCCTTAAGTGTCTTTTTAAGACATATCTACAGTGCCTGCTCTATTCAAACAAAATGCATGAAGCTTTTTTAATTTAGCATTTAGATTTAACATCAAAATAACTGTTTTTTTTTTTTTTTCCAGTCCATTACGTGCAATACCTTCCCAAATGCAAACACTAAATGAAATGGTAAGATTTCTGTCAAGCAATCTTACGCCAATTACAAGAAACAGAGCCCTTTTTTTGCAAATTGGGAAAATACCAATTCTCAAGTTGACACTCCTGTGGTCTGAGATGCTAAACAACTGCCAAAAACTTATTTCGCTTTTGGAAAGGGGCCTTGGAAAACTCTTAAGGTTGTTGTATATGACATATTTGTCATCACACTACTTTTGAAAACACTGTACAGTACAGGCAGCGAATGCTGATCCACGCACGGGTGGCTCAAGAGATATCGTGTTCTGTTTAGACAAACAGCATTTCATCATATCCAGATGTGTTCTTTAAATTCACATCATCTGCCCAATTTCTCTCTCTCTCTCTCTCTCTCCCTCCCTCTCACCCACACTCTATCTCTCTCTCTCTCACACATGCATACACTCTCTCTCCCTCTCTCTCCCTCTCTCTCTTTCTCTCTCTCTCACACACACACACACTCACTGTCTCCCTCTCTTTCTCTCTCTCACATACATTCTCTCTCCCTCTCTCTCTCTTTCTCACTCACACACACACACACACACAGTGTTGGATCCAAGAAGAAAAAGAAATGCACATCTAAACATGTACTTGAAACAACCACCCATTTCCAATTTCCACACAAGATAACAAGCTATAAATAGGTAAATGTTGGACTTACGTGCCCATGGCCCAGGGAGGGCGATATCTATTTCATATTATCCTTTACTATGCGCCTGCCAAAGGACAAAAGTGGCGGCAACGTTGGACGTTACATCCGAGCAACAGCAGTCTCCGCCATGCAGAGTCAAACGAAAATAGGCTCTAACCCTCCACTGTAACATTAAAAAAAGCTGAACAGGCTGGTGGGCCACCCACTAATAAAAAATTAAAAAAACGTTAAGCCTCGTGCTTTTGGAAAAATAATCTATTCTTCTCTCTCTCTGATGTGACATATCACAGGCGCTGCACATTTAAGGGCACTGTCGACCACCGCCGACATATTCCCCGAACTTCGACACGTATTACGTTTCACACAGTTTAAACAACAATAAACCCAGAACTTGACAGAACTATGTTCTTTTCTGCAGGGGCAAGACAATGGCGGGGTGGAATTTAAAAGAACCCCCTATATTCTGAGTAAACACTGAACTCTTTGTTGACCGTGTTGTCTTTAGACGTAGATTCCTTGCCCCCACCCCTCCTCCCCCTCCCCCCCAAGCCTATTTTATTTTTCCTTAAAACAATCCGTCCTCATGCACATCTGACTAACACACCTCGCTGCAGTTTTATAAGTTCGGCCCCGCCGCACGGAAAGTCATATTTTATACGCAAGGTTTATTTTTTACGATCGACCGTAATTAGCACAGCATGGCCTATCTTTTAGTCATCCGGACCGAGGCCTTTATTTAAACAACTTTATTGTGAAATGTTTGCGTTCTCTCAGGCCCCCGCCGGCCCACACACGCACTATTATTTCATACTTCTGAAAGGTTTCCGCTCCGAGCGGCCATTGTTTTCGATTACAGCTGTGTTTCTTGGACGATCCGCTCGCCCAGATCTGCCTCAAACGTGTTTACGGAGTCTGGTTCTCAACCTAAACTTGGGGGGGGGGGGGGGGGGGGGGGGGGGGGGGGGGGGGGGGGGGGGGGGGGGGGGGGGGGGGGGGGGGGGGGGGGGGGGGGGTGGAATTAAAAAAAGGGCCAGTTTTAATGTACAGATTTATAACAACGAGAATTAAACAATTTACGTTAAAATCAATCCTGTTGTTTAATTTCAGGATTCAGATGTATCGGATCGCCTAAAAAAAAAAAGAGCCTTTTAGGGTGAAATGTTTATTTCGGCGGTCCCGCGCCCCAGTGGTCAAAATCACCAACCGTAAACACGGCCTCTTTCTGAACGACACCGCCGTTTCTACGGCCCCCTTAGGAACAAAGAACCCTAAAATGACCCCCCCCCCCCCCCCCCCCCCCCCCAGAAGAGGAAGTCTGCTGGAGGCCCGTGGTTGGGGGGGGGGAGTTCTCCAGTATCGATGTATGACGTGATACGATGTGGGACAGACAGGTTTCGTATGAGGGGGGCAGGGGAGCAGGCGGTCGTGAAAAGGGGGGGTGGGGGGGGGGGCGGTGGGGTACGGCACAACTCCCGTTTCCGTCACAGCAACACGCGCGATTCGGTTTGAGCACCCGGAGAGGGGTCTTCCTCTGGAGAGGGCTCTTCCTCTCCAGACATGGAGCGGGGGTTTGCGGTCTGACCCCAAATCTTTTGTGCACTCTGCGCTTAAAAGAAGCTCCACAGCTCCAAGGGGGGGGGGGGGGGGGGCGCTAGAGAGGTTCCTGCCCGGGACCCGGAGGAACATTAGAGTCGCCGCCTGGAGCATGCCCACACCGCCAAGGCAGCGTTCGATGGTCGGACGAACCGCGCGCACAACGCTCACTTCCTGTCTGCGTGGCGCGGAACGTGTCGAGCTTCCTCTCATTTCAAGCGTGCGCCGTGACATCAGTCGCTACGACGATCTAATATTTTCATCCACAGCGGCAGGCTATGTCTTCATTACACACAATGTCACTGTGCGTCTTTTTTTTTTTTTTTTTTTTTGGTTAATCTTGATACACATCGGTGCTCGTTTCCAAACCTTTTCATAAGAAACAGTCATTTATATTAGCCTTATCTTCACCAGCATTACGGGAAACCCAGATAAGCTCCTGTCTGCGGCGTCAAAATTATTTGAAGATCCATTATTTATGTCCACATTTTCATAATGTTTAAAAAAAATCAAAGCCCTTACTGTGCATTACTAATAATTACAATATCCCACGTTTCCCATCAACTAGTAAGTCAACTAGTCCACGGTCCACCAAATACAAAACAATTTCAGTGGGATAAGGAGCTGACTTTGACATGAGCGTATCTATCGCTCGTTTAAGGGAGCTCTTCAGGAACCATTTCTTGAGTGTCTCGTTCAAATTCGCCCCGTCTCTGCCGAATCTAATGGGCTGGCAGCCGAGATCAGGGAGGACAAAATGGCAGCACACAGATGAAATGAGCTCAGCCCGTCTTCTCCGTTCCCCTCCGACTGTCCAAATATCATAAATGCGAAAGCAGCCGCACCGTCGTGCTCGTACACTCCCCCCCCCCCCCCCCCCCCCCCCAATGTAAACAAGCGTCGCGCGCAGCTCGGAGAGTAAACAAGATCCGGCGTGAATATCCACCACCCCCCCCCCCCACCACCACCCCCTTCATCCCCCGATTGTTCCAAACTGTGTCACAAGAAAAAGTGTGGGGGGGGGGGGGGGGCGGCTGAGTTAAGTTGAACAAAACAGACTGCGACAAGTCTTCCATCTGTTTTCGACGACGCTCCGCCCCTTCGCAGCTTCACCAGGGGGTATAGCTGCGGAAGGAGTCGACGGCACAGGTGAGATGCGGTGTGGACACCCCCCCCCCCCCCGCACCCCCCACCCCCCCACCCCAGGAGACGACAGGTGAGACGGAGAACGCTGCTTCTTCCTGTCAAAGAGGAACGTCTCCAAGCAACAAGTCCACATGAGGTAATGTAGGTGCAGTATCGAAAACTCGTCTCCCAGACAGGGTTTGCACTTGTAACATAACAGCAAGACGTGCCAATCGAGAGAGAGAGAGAGAAAAAAAACGAAAAAGAAAACTTCAGAAAGTGAAGAACTTGCTGCATAACAATGGTGAATCAGTTTAAGTGTCTTCGTGACTTAGACATCCTGCCTGACGTTTTCTTCTCTCAGTCAACCTCAGCAGGGCAGAGCCCCTCCCCTGAGACCTCACCTGTCCACCCTCACCCCTATGATCCCTCTCTAAAAGATAGCCACTGTCCAAAAAAGCTGAAATTTGGGCAAGTTCTGCCGGTTCCTCTGCTCTTCTACATTAACTGCATTGAGCAGTGGTTGAGAACAACTCAATTCCTTGAGTAGGCCATAGAATTTGGCAGCCTAGAATTTAATACAACCAAATTTTGCCCTAGTATACAGTAATTACCATTTTGAGATTAGAAAAGACTCACACAGTCTTTTCAGAGCAGAAAAAAATGCTTCTGGAGTTCAGGGTACAGGTTTTATGTGGTAGCCCATAATGGGCAGAGCAGCCATGGACCAATCACTGACTTAGCCACCATGGAGCCAATCAGCACAAATCACGATTGGTTCAATTCAGTGATAAACTTCCAGCCACACGATGGTGACAACCACGTTGGGATTCTAAAATATCCCGTAAATCTCCTCTAAATCACCTTTTCTAGTAGTTTTCGAAATGAGAGTAAATAACTCGACTAATTCAGTAGCCAAAAAAAAAAAAAAAAAAAAAAAAAAAAGAGAGAACAGAGGCTGCAGCCAAGTGCAGCAAAGCCATAGATCTCTGTGATTAGACCTTGAAGCTCTGGTTCGCTGTAGTGCGGTGTTTAGGGGACCAGGGCTTGTAAATCAAATGCTGTGGCTTCACTTCTCCAGTGGGGGCAGTACCGTTGCACCCCCCCCCCCCCCCCGCCCCCGGTATAAGGTACTTAACCTGAATTGCTTCAGTAAATACCCGGCAGTATAAATGGACTGCGCGTTTAAAAAAAAAAGCCGTAAGCTGTGTAAGTCGCTCCAGAAAAAGAGAGGCTGTAAAATGGCTGTAATGTAACAAGCAGGGCGGAGAGGAGAGGAGAGGAGAAGGAGGAGAGGAGAGGAGAGGAGAAGGAGGAGTCTGCAGTCCCACTCAAGAGAGAGGACCCGACGGGCCTGGGGGCCTAAGCCATCGTTAGAGGTTCTTTAATTTCAGCGCGCGAGCGGATCGAAGCGAACAAACGCCCGCGTCGGGGGAGCGCGCGCCCGTCGCCCGCGGTTACCGGCCCGCGGACTAAACGCAGCCAGCGTTCCGCGCGGAAATACGCGGAATTCTGACAGAACTGCCACTCAAGTCAGCGACGGGAGAGCGAAATCAAAAGTGAGCGGAGCGGGAATATTCTATTCATAACTTTTTTTTTTTTGGTTATGGAGAGAAAAACCTAGCTAGTTGGTTCAAAGGAGTCAGTGAGTGACAGCTCGCTGTAGCTCCACATGGTTCGGGGTTCACGAAGCCTCACTCAAACTGTCATCGCCCCGCTCAACACCACTCCAGCTCCCGTTTGAAATGTTAGCATTTTACTTTGTTTTCGTTTTTTTTGCTTCCAAACCGCTGCTGCAGCCGAGGGGGACCGCGTTCCCCAGAATGCCCTGCATGCAGCCGCAAGGGCGCTTTGATAGGAGCCGCTCTGATCGCGGCAAATCGCCGCGGGAACAAGTTTTTTTTTAAAAGTCCTGTCGCTCAGGCAGATTCACGCAGGAGGCCCGGATACAGCCTGCCGCAAGGCATTTTCAGAAACACCGAATCTGAGAATCAGAACCAGCGTTACCCCCCCCCCCCCCACCCTTTCTTACACAATGAGTTCACTGGTCCCTAAAATTAATGAAAAATGTTTAGCGAGAGACAAAAAAGAAAAAAAAAACTATAAAGTAACACCTGCTCAAAGGCTTTACTCAAATGCAAGCGCTAAGTGCCAAGTGGTTAGATGAAACTGGGCCACAGATGCAAACTCACTGATTTCCATTTGCTGCAGTTCATATGCAAATCAATTCACTTTCTGATTAATTACGTGCATTTGCTCCAATGGAGGACAGATATCAACAGCCCGGCCTGTATTTCAGAACAGCTAACGTTAGCGTTGCATCTGAATGGAGACGGTTTATTAGTGTGCACTTGCGTGTGTGTGCGTGTGTGTATGTGTGAGTGCGTGTGCATGTGTGAGTCCATGTGTGTCGACGTGTGTGTGTATGTGTGAGTGCGTGTGCGTGTGTGGACATGTGAGTGCGTGTGTGAGTGTAGGTGTGTGGACGTGTGTGTGTGTGTTTATGTCTGCACGTGCATGTATGCGTGTGTTCAAGCGTGCATATGTGTGTATGTGTGTGTGTGTGTGTGTGTGTGCGTGTGTATGTGAGTCCATATGTGTGGACATGTGTGCGTGTGTGTGTGTGTGTGTGTGCTTGTGTCTGCGCATGCATGTATGCGTGTGTCCAAGCGTGCATGTGTGTGTATCTGTGGGTGTGTGCTTGCACCTGCGAGTGTGTGTTTGTCTCTGTGCGCGCGCGCTTGTGTGTGTGTGTGTGTGTGTGTGTGTGATGCCAGTGAGACCCTCCTAAAAGCAGACCTGCCCGCTCTACGGCTCTATTTGTTCCAGCGCTGCCCTCCTGGCACCGGCCGCTCTGCAGTCCTCTGTCCCGGTGCCAGCGCACAATCGATTGCACCTGGCACCAGCCCGCTCTCGCTGGCGCTACTCAAACCTCCTCAATTTTTAATCACTCCTTCAACACCAGACCCTGTGCCTTATGGGACCTCTGCTTCCAGTGCCAAATCTGCACACACACACACACACACACACACACACACACACACACACACACATACATGAACACAAACACGTACACACACACACATACACACACACATACATACAGACAACACACACACACACACACACACACACACACATACATACAGACAACACACACACACACACACATACACACACACACACACACACACACATGAACACAAACACGTACACACCCACACACACGAAACACAAACACGTACACACACACACACACACACACACGAACACAAACACATACACACACATACAAACAACATACACACACACACATGAACACAAACACATACACACCACACACCCATACATACAGACAACACACACACACACACACACAAACACGTACATACGCACACACACAAACACACGTACGCACACATAGACACGCACACACACATACAAACAACACACACACACACACACACACACACACACACACAAAAACACTAACACGCAGAAACACGCCAGAATAAATCCACTCTTTAAACAGCTTTCCCTTTCTCTCCTAGCATGCTCCTTCACCCGGCACAGCAATACAATACCATGTAAATGAACACTGTTGTTAGGTTACTTCCTCATTAATGTTTTATCACTCGTAGGCAGCGTTATGAAACTGCAGACGCAAAGTCAGATGATGGTAAGCGGCAGGAAATACCGATATCCTCACAGCTCGTATAGTTTGGCTTAACAATTATGGCATCCTTATGATAATAAACAGATAGGAAGGAAGTATTCAGGTTACAAGGTAAAACAGACCATTGGGTGTATTCAACTTGAGTAAAATTGCACAAATTTTGAAAATAGATTTACAAACGCAGTCTTGCTATCAAGTTGGCAGTTATCAATAATTTATATGTTTTCTATTTTCCAACTACGTAAACAAACCTTTTAAAATAAATCGGGCCAACAAAAATAGTATCTGAGTTATTTGGAGACCAATTTTAAGGCAAATGGCAACACCGCGTATTGGAACAGAAGAGCTTTGGCAGGGTTTCCCCAATCTCTTGGATGGATAATTTTCACGTCACTGAAATATTTGCAGTTTTACACACCAAAGTAGCGAGGAGGCCTGCCTATCTTACAGAGTAGGGACTGTCTGACCTGACACACTGCTTCCACACACAATCCCCTTCATCAGAAAGAGAGCTCACCACCCATCACGCTTTAGGGGGGCAGTGTAGTATAATGGGTACGGAACTGGACTTGTAACCTGAAGGTCGCAGGTTCGATTCCCGGGTAGGACACTGTCATCTTGTACCCTTGAGCTAAGGTACTTAACCTGCATTGCTTCAGTATATATCCAGCTGTATAAATGGATGCAATGTGAATGCTGTGTAAAAAGGCGTGTGAGTCGCTCTGGATAGGAGCGTCTGCTAAATGCCTGTAATCACACTGATCTCAGCTAGGACCGTTGAGAGATCCGTGTCCCGTTCTGCATGTGAGTCCACGCAGTTCTGCGCTGAGCAATTCCAGAAAAAAAAAGGGGCTGAGGCACAGGCAGTCGACAATCCTCTCTCACTGTGACATAACACACACTGGCTGAAAAACAGCATCGTTATACATCAAATGGAGAAATCAAAAACGAGAAACAGTGTAATTTACACCGAGGCAAGCTTATCGCACCTCCCCCCCCGTCCCTGTCCCCCCCCGAGCTGAATGTATGTAATATCATCACAGAAAAGTGCTAATATTAAGATGCGTTCGTTTTGAGAGGCGTTGGGCTCATTGAAACGTCCCTCCACAGGAGCCGCTCAGAGCTCCAGCAGTAATGCAGGTGGGCAGAACACCCCACCTGTCCCTTAGGCGCCGCCTCTTTGCTTTCAGGAGACAGCCAATCAAATGACACATGACAATGACACATATCACGCCAGACTGTTTGAAAGATCGCTGTTTTTTGTCATTTTGAAATGGAAGGAGAATGACCTGCTCTTGTGTGGTGCGGCACAGAAGATGCAAGGCGAATGGCACTGTGATTAAGGAAAGGGTTGCCAGGTTTGAATCCGGGATGTGATACAGCCATTGAACCTTTGGCCAATGCACAATATTTGTCCTGAATTACTTTATTAGAAAGCCAGCTGTATATCTGGATGATCTTTTAAAAGTACGCAATGCAAGCAATACCTGATAAGGAAAAATACATTTTGGTGGTGTAATGCACAATATAGCATAAAACAAAATGTATGCTGTATAAATTGTACGAAAGTATTTCAAAATGAGAGCACATACAGCACTACGTAATGGGCTATGCATGTGTCATTTCAACAGAGCTTCAATAATAGCATAATTAATGCAGCTTGTTTAAAGATATGGTGAACAGATGCCTCTAAAAATTCTGTACAGCCTGCAATGGACAGACACCAACACGCACGCACACACACACACACACACACACATGCAGACACAGACGCACACACACACACATGCACACACACATATACACATGCAGACACACACATACACACACACATACAGACACAGACGCACACACACATGCACACACACATATACACATGCAGACACACACATACACACACACATGCAGACACACACACACACAGTAAAAAATAGAGCTCTGTTGATATGAGCCCTCATTTTGAACTTCACAATGCATTTTTAGCCCGGCTGACTATCGCATCAAATTGTCTGTGGGCTAATTCGTTATTTTCGAGCAATTTTACTGCTCAGAAAAGCAGAAGAACATCCTCTTTTATAATCCGTTTTCCTCCCATCTCTACAAGCAGGATAATTGCCAGTGTAATGGCGGGACTGAGATTTTGGGTTCTTTTGCCAGTCATACGCAACCACTTCAACTGCTGTTTACAAATCGGGAATGTAACCCAGGTACACACATACAGCGTACGTCTCAGCACTCGAGCAGAAGCTCCTATCCTGAGCAACAAAAATCTTTTTCATAAAACCAATTTATACGGCTGGATATTTACGGAAACTACTCAGGCTAAGCAGGGTTCTCAGGGGTGCAGCGGCAATGTCCCATCTGGGACACGAGCCGGCAACCCTGTTACTGTCCAAACCCACTTCCCTAGCCTTTAGGCTACACTGCGGTAGCGTATGCTGTAGCCATCGTGTCCATTGCTGCCAAACTCCAGTTACATTGCATGGCTATGCATCAATTCTGGATATACCACAAAGCAGTCCACTGAGACCACATACATCGCATTTAGGTGATATCTAGACTGGACATGTGATATTCAAATGACGTTCCAAGCCAAGGTTCCTTTTCTGTGTTTGTATCTGTGACATCATAATAACACTGACGCAGTATTGGCTCGCTCGCCCACCAGTTCCTACCAGTGCACCAAAGTCCACACTCGTTCAGTCTCTAAAAGCCATCAGCATCTCCAGATCTTTTGCAGACATCTCTCCCTCCTTCCCATTTGACTAATTGAGAGCTTTAGGAAACAAGGAAGCAGGCAGCGGATCTTACTCTGCCAAATTGTGGTGGGGGGTTTCGGGTGGTGGGGGGGGTGGGGGGGACATTTTAAAGCTCGGCTGCGGCTAATATACAGTAAGTGATGCAGAAAATAGAGTAATGTCCAGGCCAGAAGTACACAACTGGGGGAGAAAAAGACCGTATTAATCAAATCATTCTTCCTCTACCCTCATTGCTGTCTCAATGTGGCCAACACATGTGCCTTCCCTGGGGAAAGTACCCATTTACGGATCTGGTAATTCAAATTTAAAAAAAATAATAATCAATTCTCTAGATCTCACTGGTTTAAATTTGAAACAAGACCTTGCTGATGGACTCATGCCCTCCTAAAACCTGTCTATGCATTCTTGTCCCCTGTAGGGGACATGAGTCACTGGTCTCAACAACCATATACTTTCCTGTGCTGAAACCTCCACCACAAGGGACATTCAATAAAAAATAAAATAATGTTTTTGAAAACATGTTTTTGCACTGCAACGTAACCATGTCATCTACGCCACTTGTCTTATGTCAAAAAAATGTTTATAAAATTTATTTTATTTTTTTTCTGCAGGGGTCTCAGGATTTAATACAGGAACATCCAGCTGTTTCTTTTAGCCAGAAGATAAATAATAATGTTTTTACCAATATAAAGTTTTTTTATGTTTCACCCCCAATCCAGAGTACTTGTACTTGATGTCTAAAACACATCACCTGCATAAATAATATCACCCATCTCATGATATATAAGCGTGTTGTTCTCAGATCTTTTTTTTTTTGTTGGTGTTGAGATCATTTCTTCTGATAGAACACAATGTTAAAATGTGCCCACACCACAGCCCTGGTGCGCGCACGCACTTCCTGATCGCGATCAGTTGAAACAGCGATAAAGGAGCAGACGTCAGCGCGGTGTCGGCCGCCAGGGAGGGTAAACAAAAAGGCCGACGGCGGCCCTTCTCCCGTCCGATGGCGGTAAAGACGCGGCCCGACAGGCAGCCGCCGACACTGAGCCCGGGCGGCAGCGTAGCGTAGTGGGTAAGGAGTTGGTCTTGTAACCTAAAGGTCGCAGGTTCGATTCCCGGGTAAGGACACTGCCGTTGTACCCCTGAGCAAGGCACTTAACCTGCACTGCTTCAGTTTATATACAGCCGCATAAATGGATGCGATGTGAATGCTATGTAAAAAGTTGGATGAGAGAGTCTGCTGAACGCCTGTGATGTAACGCGATGGCTATTAAAGGGGTCAGCGCTCCGGAGACAGGGCGGATTCCACACCCTGGTCGGGTTTGAGCGAAGATGGAGATGAGAGGAGGGCATCCAAACACAAACCACCCCCCACCCCCTCCTTTCCCCTCCACACAGCCCCCCTCTAACCGACTCCCTCTCCCTCCCCGCCCCCTTGTCCCCCCCCCCGCCCCATGTGGAGGATCAACCGTGAGGCTGTTCAGAATTCACAACAGAGAACGCAAGCTGTCGTGCCGTACACAAGACACGCCTCCAAAGACCTCCAGCGAATCACGGTGAGCTGGCTCTGAATGAGCCGGCTTGTCATTGGCTCTAAAGATCGCAGCATCAGTGAGCCGGCTTGTCATTGGCTCTAAAGATCACAGCATCACAGTGTGCGACTTCAGCCAGTAAAATTCACCGCTGGTGAAAGACAGATCCGGACTGACAGTTAAGGTTTGAAATAACTGTAACCTGTCTGAGGGTGGCTGTATTTTCAATGTAAATAAATGACTCTGGCAAAGGAACCAGAGTTACATCATCACCCATGGCCTTTCTGTGTGTGGTATGGACCGAGAAGGCCCTGGTTTTGAAATGCAATCACGCAAACTGCGACAGGCAGTTATCAGTTATCTCTGTGTGCCTCTTTACTCCTCTATAGGTCCCAGAGATATTTTTCAGGGTTTTTAAAACATGAAGACACTTTGCCATGCTGGGAAAATGTCATTGAAGATATCTGTGAAGATGTTACAAGTTTATTTTAAAGGTCAGTGTGTAACCGCAGTTTCAGTTTCAGTGGGAAAAGCCTGCCTCACGTGGATATGAGGAATGTTGAACTTGATGCGTAGTGCATCTGAACGTTTGTGCGTGTGCATGCATGTGTGATTCTATGCCTGTGTGTGTGCATGTGTGCATGCATGTGTGTGTATGTACCCATGTGTGTGTCTGTGAGTTTGTGTGTGTGTGCGCGTGTGTGTGTGCATGAGTATGTACCCATGTGTGTGTATGTACATGCATGTGTGCGTGTGTGTGTGTGTGTGTGTGAGAGTGTATGTACCCATGTGTGTGCCTGTTCATGCATGAGTTTGTGTGTGTGTGTGCGCGCGTGTGTATGTACATGCATGTGTATGTGTGTGTGTGTGTGTGTGTTTGTGAGTGCGAGTGTGCTGATGTGTGGTGATTGTTACAGCATGATAACCGGGGCCTGTTCACAGTGGGTGTCTCTCTGGACCAATGAGGACGCTCATGTTGGGCCGTCAGGTGGGGGCTGGATCCGCTTTTATCTCCCCCCTCTGTGATCAGATCACAGGCAGTTAATGTGCTGGGTGGTCCGTGAGCGTGTGGCGAAATACGGTCTGTGTTCCCGGCACAGGGGGAGAGTAACGCAGGCTGGTCTACAGTCACAACGTGGACCATCCCGGTCTGTGATCTCAATTCCCCCTCCCCATTCCCAGATCACAATCACAACCCGCCCCCCCAGAATCCATGATCGTGGTCTCAAACCACCAACACCGCGCCACCCCCCCCCCCCCCCACTCACTCCCCACTTTCCTCAAGAGCCCCCCACTCGGCAAGAACACTCTGATTCCCTCCCCTCCTCACCACCATCCCCACCCCGACCCCCCCCCCCTTGCTTACATGCCAATACGCCCACCTCCTGCACTGCCCCTACATCCCAACGGCACCTCACAGAGGACAGCGTTGGCAACTCTTACCCTCAGTCACATCCGCTGTCCGGGTCTCCAAAAGAGCATGATCTCATTGCTTATCTTGGAGGGGGACATTTCAACATCCATTTGTGATTGACGGGGCCAATTTTCATCAATGATCCGTTTAAACGCTTAAAAAATTATCCTCTGAAAAGGACTGTAATTTTTGGCCCTTTTAAAACGTCTGAGCCATGAATTTGAATGAGCCGGCAGCCTGGATCCAATCAACATATTTCCTTCGGTTTGACTCACAAACGATGTTTTTCTCCTTTTTTTTTTCCTCTCTCCTTCTTCACAAACAGATTTGGTGAGTTCATTTCGGTGACTGTCAAAGTCGTAAGTCAAAAGCTAAAGAGGACAAATGGTGATTGGATCCAGGCTGGCATTGGTCACAGGCCCCATTTTTAGAAACGGCGGAAACTTCCGGAATAAAATGGGGCGGGAGCACATTCTCCCCCATGCCATTGGTCAGAAAGCTAAAGCTATGGGTGGGTTAGCATAACTCCCATTCATAAGACACCTGCAGTGACACTACAAGACAAGACCCTCCTGAGATCCAACAGAAAAAAAGTATTTCATTGGGCCTTGGATATCATGCCTTGGATGTCTATGAATTTAGGAAAATGGCGAGCATTGTTGGGTTGTAATCGCCTGTTCTCGCCATTATGTTGCGTTATTTATAAAATGAAAATATTTTCAAAAAAATGAATTGTCAGGTCTTAGAAGGGTAAAAACCCAGGGAAAGTGCTTGGTTGTCCTACACTGAAACTCAGCTTGGTAAAAAAGCCAGGTGACTTTGTCTGGGCTTGGCGATAACAACTAAACACCTGCCCAGGGATTCATTCTCAAGCACAAAACTACCTTTTCTTCCCCTTCTCATAAAGCAACAAATTATTTTTGAAAAACTGCGCTCATTAAATGTCAATTAAAGATACAGGTGAGCCTCCACTGAGCAGCCCGAAGTGAATGTTAAACAGCAATTTTCGGCAGTTTGTGGAAGAAAAAAAAATTCCAGTAAAAGAAACGGTAAAAAAATTTCCCCAAAAGCACATTGATGCACTTCCTGAACTACCAGGGAACATTGAAACAATAACTTATACGGGGCACTAAGTGATCACCGCAGTAAAATTTATGAACTCGATCCTGATGCAGGAGGTTCATAAATGATCTTTTCCCGCGAAGTGCCTTTTGAGTGACGCGTCAAACGCCTTCTTACGCACCGAACCCAGTCAATCGCTTCCACCTCCCGCGACATAAAACACCTCTGATGGCATTTTCATTTCCGCGCGGGACGTTTTGTGTTATCAGCCACATTTTTGACCCCCCCCCCTACACACCCCCACCCTACACAAACCGACGGCAGTTCGGAGGTAGCCGTACAGTACATTCGGTAACCGTTAATATCGCGTACTCAAACACCGAGAGCAGAGCGCGGGGAGCGTGGGGGGGGGGGGGGGAACCCATCGCCGGACAAAAGCGCCGAGGTCGAACTATCATCGCCCTCCCCTCGGCTGAAATGGAGCACGCGAGGGGGGGGGGGGGGGGATAATGAGAGATTTTTATTTCATTTTTTTTGGTTCAGCGGCCCTGGTCCTCCCTGTGCGCAGCGCCGCGATGACATGGCCGCTTTACCACACCCCCCCCACCCCCACCCCGGCCCCATTACCAGCGCTCTCTCTGTCCGGCCCGGGATAACAATGAGTCCACAGTCGCCAGGGCCGCTAATCGTATGCGTTTAGTCACGCAAACCCGACGACAGAAAAAAAAAAAAAAAAAATAGCGTGGGTCGGGAGAACGGCTAGTTAGCCAATGACATCATTTAGCTTTTCCAGTTGACTCAATGGAGCCATTACAAATTCACCCCGGCGGTGCCGGCACTGAGAGAGGCTACAGAGGCGAGAAAAAAAAAACTCCTACGGTAAAACTAGTTCACGTCCACAATGTCCTTTTTTGTTTTGTTTCGAGGGGGGAGGGGGGGGGGGGGGAAAGGCTCCCTTTGAGAAGGGAAAGAGGACAGAAAAAGGCGTCAAGGTCCAGCTGGTGCAGTTCTAAGTCAGAAAGGCACCCGTTCTTCCGATAGCATGCGCCGCTTAATGTGAGTGTTTTTAGGGAGAGGGGAGAGGGGAGAGGGGCGGGGTGTGCGGCGGGGTCGGGGGGGGGCGGGGGGGGGGGGGGGGCGAGGGTTGGGGGATTGTGTCGTGTTTGCCGGTGGTTTAGAGCTGATGAGCTTTGAGTTAGTGTGTGCCTGACTGCCTGACTTGTTCAGTATGAAGAAGCTGGGGATGGGTGCCCAGCCAGCCAGACACGTCTGCTCATGAGAAATCAATCACCATCGAGGTTCATTTTCAGAAAGAGGAGAGGGAGAGACAGAGGGAAAGAGGAGAGTGAGAGAGAGAGAGAGAGAGAAAGAGAGAGACAGAGAGAGAGGGAGAGATAGTTAGAGATAGAGAGAGAGAGAGATAGTTAGAGATAGATAGAGAGAGAGAGAGAGAGAGAGAGAGAGAGAGAGAGCCCCCGTTTAAGGACACACTGAAAGAATGGCACACAATGCCCAAGCCTCACCCCACCCCACCCTCACTCCACCAACCCCGAAATATTCCAGTAGCCATGCTACGACATCACAGTGCTGTGAGACTGGCACTCAAGTCGGGACCAAGGTCACCCTGCTACCCGATTCGTCTCCTTCAGAGGTCCGATTCGCCCGTTTTTTTTTTTTTTTTTTTTTGGGGTAAGCTCAGGCTTACCCAGGCTCAATATCCCGCTGACAGGATTTCACATATTTACAGGCAAACAAATCTTCCTCCCTTTTCAAAAGATTTCCTTTTGTCTTTCAGAATTATCGATGCCTTGGGATTAAGGGGTGGGGGGGGTGGGGGGGTAACCGAAAAAAAAGGACAGAATTCACGGCACCTTCTGTAAACGTAAGCCCCAGCGCGCACGGCTGGGGGAGAAGAGAGGAGAGGAGAGGAGAGGAGAGGAGAGGAGAGGAGGATGAAGGGATTTGCGCTGAAGAGAGACTCCCCCTCTCAGCCTGGCAGCTGCGTGGGAAACGCCAGCGGAGCGCCGTGCTGAGGCAGCAGAACGCTTTGGCGCTCGACAAACAGCCGTCTGCGTCCGTGCCCAATAACCAGACCCCGATGAAATGTGACCTACATACCAAGAGAACAAGAATTTTTTTATTATATGAAGCGGGGGGGGAGGGATGGGGGATGGGGGATGGGGGCTGGGGTGGCAAACAGTCTTCATTCATCTGACGTAATTAAGTAGTGACTGTTCCTTTTTTTTTTCCCCGTGCCCCCTGCCCTTCAGACAGAGAAAGTATAATGTGGCAGAACATATTGTGCACTGGTTACAAATTCCATCATCTTTTTCTCTCTCTTTTCATTTTTTTTTTTTTTTTTTTTTTTACCAGTTTCTCTTTTTCATAAATAACTAATGAGTCACGAGGGTTTTTTTTGGCGTGTCTTTCATAAGGGGCTGTGACACATTTTAACAGCCCTCGCATTCTATCAAGCAGAGGAAACGGAATCAGTCAGTGGAAGCTGAGCAAGCCACCGCGTCCCCCCCCCTACCCCCTCCAAAACCTACCCCCCCACCCCGTGCCCCCTTCGTCTGTTAAACTCACCACATCAGACCGGTTTCCCAGGAGAGGAGAGGGGAATCGTCTGCTTCGTTTGTTTTTGCGCTCGTTGCTTCGTTTGTTCGGCCGGGCTGACCCCAGTCAACCTCTCCTCCCACAGAGGAGGCTGAGTTAGAATGAACTCCAGCCACGCAAGCCACCAGGTGAATCACTCCCCAGAGGCATCATGGGAGATTAGAGAGGACACCAGCAGCACAGCGGACCGGATTCAAAACCAATCGCAATCCTGCTTTGTCCCTAACTTTGAGTAGCAGATTCAAGCCATTTTAAGTGCTGCCAGTAATCGCCAGAGTGATAAAACTGTGTGGCCTAAGGGTGGATCCCATTTAGGGACCAGCACATTGTGTAGATAAGGGGTCTCAAACGCCAGTTGTTTAGAGTGTCCCACCGTCCCCAGGTTTTTGAGGTTTTCTTCCAATCAGCACCCGATGTAGGCTTTGGGAGCAAGGCTTGTGGACTCTTTAACCAACCTTAAATTAAGCATCCAAGTGGTGAAAGGCGCCAAAAATCAGCAGACGCTGGATCTGAGTTTGAGAGCCCAGGTCCAGCTCATCTTCAAACTAGGGTCCCGCAGGGCCAAGTGCTACACAAAATTACTCGTGTTACACCAAGGTGAAACATCCCATTAAAGGCTGAATGGAGAACAGCAGGCTGATTGTGCAAGTTACACAGAATACAGATCCCCAAAATCTGTGATCTCCATAAACAATGGAGGATACCGCAGCTAGGGGGCAGGTCCATACTCCTTGAGTATCCTAAACTGAGGAGTCAAATTATAGAACAGACCAGAAAAAGTGGTTTAAAAGTCTGCCATTGCTTCAACAGTCTATATATATCCACCTAAAGCAATAACCCCAAGCCCAACAAGCTATCCCGTCCTTTGAAATCCTTGCCCGTCTTTATTCCAAGTAGAATGCAAAAGCGAGTTCAGCTATGTGTATTGTCCTGGTTGAAAAATATTGAATACTGAAAATGAACTTGAGGTGAAAAAATAAATAAATCTTTAAGTTACACTGCAACAAATGTCAATCAATGTTTTTGTACAAAGTCTACAGATGTACAAAGTATAAAATGTGTAAAATATACAAATGTATGAAAAGAAAGTTAAAATGTGTTTCCATTGTAAATACAGTTTAATAAGAGAGTGGACTGAATTCGCTTAGAATAAAAGTCAACTGCAAAGGCAGATAAAGACACTGCGCTCTGCTCCATGATCTTAATCATTTTCCTACTAAAAAAACGGTCAAGGACAAATCAGGCTTCGGGTAGCTTTTCATTTCTGCAAAATACAATTTCATAAAACAAACAACAACAAAAAAAACAGGAAGAAGGAGGAAACGTGCGGATCGATTAGCGCACGGCCTGGAGCCGTCTTAATCGAATTCTGGCCTCCAGCTGTTGCTCATTTTTCGGTAGACGGTAGGTGTCTCAGCGGCTTCAACGAACGTGGCCCGAATTTTTGCGAGCCGAACCGCTGTCGAAGGCAGCGACGAGGGACGAGGGATGAACTGCCACTGTTTAAAAACCCGGGATTAGGAAAAAAATCTGCGGGTGAAACCCAAAAAGGTTACGGCGCTTTTCTCATGCAAATGCGCGTCACGGACAGCCGGGGCCCACTGTCGCATCAAGGTTTTTTTTTTAAACGTCTGTTTCCCGGGGAATACAGTTAAGTTCCGGGAGCTATTTCCCCCCGCTGACGTGCGATTTAGTGAGCTTCTATTTTTAACCGACAAAATTTGGGCCTCGGTGTGAAAGCCCAGCCCTGCATTCAGCTTCCTGTCCGGCTCGTTTGTAAAACCGAAAACAAAACCCAGCGCGTCCTTTTGTTATTTATTTATTTTTTCGCTCTTTCGGTTCAAGTGCCCTGGTTGGTGGTTAGTTTCTTGGGTGGTTTCTTTTTCTTTTTTTTCTCACAGCCCAAATCACTATTGAACAATGTAGTCACTATTTTTTTTAAAAAAAACAAATAAATAAATTAGCAGGATTAAAATGACCGCACGAGTGAAATGTAAAGTTTCTGAAGTACACAATGGCCGTCTTTTTTTCAGACATGCTGCTCGGCCTCAGGAAGGGAATTGTCTCTCGACAAAAGCCGGCCCACTTTGACAATAGCCACCTTTCAGCCGCGGAGAGCAGAAGCCTTTAGAGTCGCGGAGGGAAACTTGTTTCACACACCAGTCAAAGCGCACGGGCCTCAAAGACACACATAACAACATAAAAACTCTCCTTTACACTGCACCGTGTACCTAGAAATGCAGCTAGGCACCGCTATTGTTGCGCTGGATTATAGTTTATTATATTTGTATATGTGCGTGTGCATGCGTGTGTGTATGTGCAAGTGCGCACACGTGCATGTGTGTGTATGTGTGTGTGTGTGTGTGTGTGTGTGTGTGTGTAGAGAAGAATGCCTTACATTAGGTCAGGCACAGAAATGATAAATAGGAACCATTTTTCCAAGACAAAGTCACTTCTTTTTCTCTGGGGCAAGCAGTTCATACAAAAAGCATTTGTTAAACAATTATTGCAAGTTGTTCTTCCCACAGTCACCCATCACACATTAAAGAGATCATATTAAGACTCAAAGGACAGTTTGAAGTAAAACTGCTTGCCGTTGAAGAGGACTGGAACACACATGTATTTATATCTACAATACCACTGATAGTCTAGCCCTGCTGCATATTCCATACGTATAAATTTATACAATTACCGTGTATGCCTATGTGCACATGCATGCGTGCATATTTTGTGTATGGTAATGCCATCTTTCATTGTTGTCGACTGTCAAATCACAGATATCAAATGGAGTTCTGGTAGGGAAATTTCTGAAAGTACTTTCAAGGAGAGAACATGTCCCTAATGACCAAAATGAAGACAGACAATGGCTCAAAAGTGTTTCTTCTGTTTTTCCTTCTTTTTTATTTTGGCATTGTGCTGCAGATCTGTCTTCCATCGCTCTATAGAAGCTGACAGGGAACCATCAAAACACCTGCTTCTTTTCCCCTTTACAGCTGTGAAACAAATGAAAATGAACATTTTGAGGACTCAAGGTCAGTCCTGCCAAAGAGTCCTCTAAGCGCGTTCGCTATTTACATGAGCGATACAGCCATGTAGCTGTGTCGTGGTCGTTTTTGATGTTGCTTTTGTTGTCGTTACTGGATATTTACTAAATTCACTTCACTGAAAAGATTCGTAATTCACATCTCATCTAACCATCGGCAGATGGAAATTGCTTTTAAACTTTTCAATGAGGCACATGCTGTGTCTTAAATAGACAAATATTGCGTTCACTTCAACGCAGAGAAATAATCATAAGGTGACACGACCATGTGCTCAATTACTCTAGAATAAACAAAACACGCGTAATGTAATGCAATATGATGTTGTCTCTCGGTTCAGGGGTATGTTTTCTTTATCACAAGCTGCAACGGGTTTTCAATTTGGGTTTTGCCAGTATAGGACTGGGGGGCAGAGGTGGAAATTATCAAAAGGGTCAATTCAGCACAAATATCAAGAAGTGTTTCTTTACACCAAGAGGCACCAGGGTGGGGGGCAACTAGCCAGGGCATGAATAAGGGCCAGAGACCCCCAGGCTGTTCAAGTCCAGGTATGAAGCACTGCTGGTTACTCTAGTCTGTAATTGTGGGAACTAGATACTCTCTAGTCTGTTGGTAAATGGTGGGAACTAGATACTCTCTAGTCTGTAGGTAAATGGTGAGCACTAGCTACTCTCTAGTCTGCAGGTAAATGGTGATCTCTAGATACTCTCTAGCCTGCAGGTAAATGCTGAGCACTAGATACTCTGTAGTCTGCAGGTAAATGGTGATCTCTAGATACTCTCTAGTCTGTAGGTAAACGGTGAGCACTAGATACTCTCCAGTCTGTAGGTAAATGGAGAGCATTAGATAATCTCTAGTCTGTAGGTATATGGTGATCTCTAGATACTCTCTAGTCTGTAGGTAAATGGTGAGCACTAGATACTCTCTAGTCTGTAGGTAAATGGTGATCTCTAGATACTCTCTAGCCTGTAGGTAAATGGAGAGCATTAGATACTCCCTAGCTTATTGTTAAATGGTGAGTGTAGACAGATTGCCTGGCCTGTTCTTGTCATTATGTGTACTGGTGTTCTTGCATTCGATATGTCAAATGCTACAGTGAGGGTGGCTACAAAAGCTCATTGCCGACTGTATGAAGCACATCACATATTCCGCCAGCTTCCCGGCATGTTCTCAGCAGCACAACCGAAATCCACCGGGAGGGACCGCATCGGCAGATTAAGGCGAGTGTTAAATTGCCTCAAAGTTTTACCCTAACACCCCAACTTCAGGCCTGTGCCACATGCTGCACCACCTTCCCACCCCCGATCGAATTATGACACGTCCTCGCCTGACGTCAAACCCCCCACCGCCCCCATACCCCCCCCCCCCCACCCCCCCTACCCTCCTCTGGAGCTACAAAAAGAAAAAAAGGGGAAGATTTTCACACCCTTGCACCGGGGTGTCAGAATTACAGGCCCTGCTTGATTTTTAATATAAATAGATATAAATCTGTTTTATACCTCCTCTAGTTCTTCATCCAGACACTCGGCAAAGATCGGTTTCATCCGAATCTCCAGCTCAGATTTTTGGCAGGAAGGCGCCTCTCAGTCAGACAGTTAGATGTGAACAGGTGAAGCAACCCCTATGGGACGGGTTTGCAGCCCGACGGGCACATCTCCTGATCCTGAGCAAGACTCTGATTGGCCGGGTTAGAGTAAGAGGCCCGCGGAGAGACAGCGCAGTGTAACTTTAAGAAGCTGACCCAACTCTGCCACTGTGGCACTTGGGAGATTAAAGAGGAATTATCTCTCTTATGCCCAAGCAGGTCTCTTTATAGTTCAGCCGCTGCATACTGGGAGACTGAGGCAGCAGGGCATCTGCATTCATCAACGTCATCATCATCATCATCACCACCACCATCATCAAATCATCATCGTCATCATTACCATCTTCATCACATCACTATCACCAGCATCACATCATCACCAGCTTCACATCATCACCATCACTATCATTACCATCATCATCACATCATCACCATCATTACCATCTTCATCACCACCACCATCATAATCATCACCATCCAAAAGACTGCTACTGTCTTGTATCCCCCCCTTGCCTCTCCTGCATTTTCTCTCTATCTCTCACCTCTCTGTCACTCTTTTTTTATCACACTCCTCTCTTTCTCTCTGTCTGTCTCTCTTTCTCGCACCCCTCTCTGTGTTTTTCTCACTCTTTCCCTCCCTCAATCTATTTATCTCCTCTCAAATTCTCACTCTGGGTCAGTACTGTAAAGAAGGTGCTGAGCTCACCATCCACAACACCCACGCCACACACACACACACACACACACACACACACACACACACAGACACACCATAGAGTCTCCCTGGTGATTAGAGGAAGTTGGAGAGGTGAAGGTGAGTATCCCATAATCTGCTCGACACTAACCCTATAACCCCCTCTAGTACCACCTCTTAACCTCAAACCCCTAGAGAAGCAGCCCCCCCCCCCCCTCCCCCCTCAGTCCCCCCCCCCCCGTCCCCCGTCCCCCGTCCCCCCGTCCCTCCCTCAAGGCAAACCCTAACTACAAAAACAGACCAAGGACTGCCTGACCAGTCAATTCCACACCAGTGTCAGGTCCACCATTTTAAAACCTCCCGCTGCTCCAGACATGCAGAGGAGCTTCAACCCTCCCACCGAAAACACCGCCCACGCCCGCACGTACACTCCTCCACCGACCCAGGGCCCAGGAACCTCTCGGCCTTCACATCACAACACCGCCATTATTTACTCCTTTCTGACATGTTCCCCACAGACTTAAATCAGAAACGATCAAACGCAAACAAGCTAGCCCAGCGCGGCCCTATTTTTTTCTTTTTTTTCCAGGCTGATTTCTGTTTGTTTAGCAAGTTTCTGTTTACGGAATCTGTTTTATGGAATCCGCGCGTTTACACGGTTACTCGGAAAAGAGCGGAGATATTTGATCCTGGCCTATCAGAGTGTACCGCAGCCATCAAAACCCAGAACGTTCTGGACGGCGCGGTGGTCTCTGGAAATGGGCCACGCGGAACTTGTTGAGATGCACTGAAGTTCCCCTCACGGCGTTTGGGTTTGACGCAGTCATCTCGTCGAAAAAAAAAAAAAAATTTAGGAAGTTTTTAAAAACTCTCTGTTGCTCTCTGTTACCCGTAGTGTGGTTAAGGACTCTGGGAGGAGGCAAAAAAAAGAATGGCGGGTTTTGATTGGTGGAGACGACAGCTGTCCCCCACTGTGGTTTGACACTGGGGTTCCCTCCCCATAATCCTCTGCAGTTCCCTGGGGAAACTGAGACAGTATCAGATATCGTTGCGGTTGTTACCGCCATCTGAAGTCAATTTGACTTCTGCAAGGTGGCCAGTACCGCCAAACTCTCAACACTGAAATGAGAACCGCACACACACACACCTGCACACACACACACCCACACACACACACGCACACCTGCACACATACACACAAACAGTACACACACACAAGCACTTGTGCGCACATGCACATACACACACACACACACACATTCTTAAAGCAATTCTAATTGGTGGACACACTTCATGCTCACATATTTACACATACACATGCACACAAGCGCACATTTAAAACAAAATGACTGCACACATACACATGCATATACAACACACACACACAGACACACAAACACAAACACACACACACACACACACACACACAAACACACACACCACACACACACACGCTGAGATTAGTCATGTATAAATAGTTGCTCATGGTTGAAGACACCACCTGTTCAGTCTGCATACAGACAATGACCTGGCACATGATAAGGATGGTTAATATGAAGGCAAACAGGGGGGGGGCTCATTTCATCAGACTGTAACACACCCCCTCTGCACCCTCAAGGGGGGGGGGCACACACACTCCCCCTCTGCGCCCTCAAGTTCTAATCAGGCAGCTGGCCTCGAGCAGAGCAGACTGAAATCCACGCAGAGGGGAGTTAACGCGTAGCCCCCACGCTGGCAACCCCTCGTCGCGTCACACTCGAGCACATCACTGCTTCGATGATCTCGATTCAACTACATCCACACATGTTTGGGTGTAAAAATAAGGGGGCGACATAGCTCAGGAGGTAAGACCGATTGTCTGGCAGTCGGAGGGTTGCCGGTTCAAACCCCGCCCTGGGCATGTCGAAGTGTCCCTGAGCAAGACACCTAACCCCTAACCACTAACTGCTCTGGCAAATGAGAGGCATCAATTGTAAAGCGCTTTGGATAAAAGCGCTATATAAAAGCAGTCCATTTACCATTAAATAAATAAATAAATAAATAAATAAGAAGAAAAAAAAAAAAACGGCAGCCAGGGGCTGTGCTCCCGTTATGGAGAGACAGAGAGCCACGGTGGCAGTGTATAACACAATGGAATCAAGTAAATAATCAGTACAAAATAAATAAAAAAACACAATATCATATAAGGGTATGAGAGGACAGTCTATAGGCGATGGCAGAAGAACACACAGGGACAGTACTGGAAAGCAGACTCTCTAACACCCTGTAAGGTCATCCTGAATTTCTCAACACTCTGTATGTAATGTATAAGCAAATATTGTTGTACTTATCGGTGATGCTATCATGGCCAGATCACCCTGGCCTTTCTCTTGGTAAAATAAAGCACAGATAAATTAGTGAATAAATAAATAAATAAAAGCTGTGTGAATCAACAACATGTGCGTTGCATAAGACATAAGTCAATGAGAGCCATCTGCTAAATTAAAAAAAATAATAACAGTTAATAAGGAGCAAGGTCACAGGTCACAAAAACTATCCAAATATACTACGCAAGTAAACGTAGCGAGCAGACAAACAAATAGTTCACGAAACACAGCTGTCTAGGAACATTGTTTGAGCTCATTTCTCAGAAATACACACATGCATTGTGAGGACTTCTCTGCCCAGACTTTCAGAGTCACGATGGAGACACATCAAAGGCAGACACGGTCTGCTTGCCACGGCAACACGCAAGCAGCAATAAAGACGGCTCTTCTAGGCCGAGCCGTCGCAACACTGCGATACGGCAGCACAGGTAATGACCCCGGGTATCCCAGCATGCACTTCACCCCTATAATCACATCAACAAATGCATTAAAGTCAAGTGCGTTAAAAAAACTGTAAAAAATTCTCCTGAGGAAAAACTACAATATTTTCTTTCAAATAATTTTCTTTATTTATTTATTTTGTTTTATTTAATGTAAAAAGCCGTGGGTTTGATGGAGCTGAGCAGGGCAGTTGTACACGTTTTACGAAAGGAAATATGACGGTGCGGCAGGCTATTATTAGCCCACGTTAATCACTGCAGTGCCAACGGCGCTGACAGTGGCCCAGAGACGGATTGAAAACATTGCTAATGGATATAAATTACCCATTGTGTGATAAAAGGATTTTTTTTTTTTTTCCCTAAGAGGGTAGAGGAATGAAATACTACTGCAAGGGCCCATGGATAAACCAATGAAACGATGCCGGTTATCCTACCGAAATGAAACTCCTCATCGGATCAAATTGGGGGGAAAAAAAGAACAAGCCTTATGGTAAAAAAAAAAAAAGATGTGTAAATGTTGTCAGATTATTACTCTGATTACCGATGAAATTAGTCATCGGGGGGCGTCATCGGGGAACAGGTCACGTCTCTCTCATTTCGACATCAGTCGCCAACTTGTTTAGCAAACAACAGATCGATAATTTTTTAGCAAATCCAATTCCATCCTTTGTGCTAATGGGGCAGTCCATCACCTTTTGATGGTAAATTGATCTGTCCACCTATAATATGGCAAATAAAGCACACCAATTACAACATACCAATCTTCTGTGTGTGCTAGACTCTGCCATGTTTTTAAAAACAAAATCTGCCATGTTTTGGTAGAAGAAATGCATAGGTGAGTCAAAAATGCACGTTCTGAATGCAGGACACAGCAGGCAAGATACTGTATCTTGACCACAACCACAACTTGGAACAATAATTTTACCCTTCCAACAGTGGAGGGAATCGATGCAGTGCATTTACATGGAATTAGGTTTGAAGTTTCCCTTTTGACATGATCTGCAATAGATGGATGAGTGAGTAACAGTATCCAGCCTGTATAAGAGGGCCATATGTCCAGGTAATGAGTCCTCTCTGTGCGCAGTCAAGAGCACATTTGTCTGTGTCCTCTTTTTCAGTATTATTCAGTGAAAATCAGCCCACCTATGATTGCAGAAAACATCCTGAAATCACCCAGTACACAGTCCTGATTCTATGGTACAAAACATCCAGAAATCACCAAATCACAGTCCTGATTCTACGGTACAAAACATCCTTGAATCACCCAACCCACAAGTCCTGATTCTGTGTACAAAACATCCAGAAATCACCAAATCACAGTCCTGATTCTATGGTACAAAACATCCTTGAATCACCCAGCCCACAAGTCCTGATTCTATGGTACAAAACATCCACAAATCACCTCAGACCAAGGTTCCTGCTTCTATGGTACAAAACATCCTCAAATCACCTCACCCACAGTCCTGCTTCTATGGTACAAAACATCCTCAAATCACCTCAGCCACAGTTCTGCTTCTATGGTACACAACATCCTGAAATCACCCAATCCACAGTCTAGATTCTATGGTACAAAACATCATGAAATCACCCAGCCCACAGTACTGTTTCCATGGTACAAAACATCCTCAAAGCACCTAGCCCACAGTCCTGCTTCTAAGGTACAAAATTTCCCGAAATCACCCAATCCACAGTCCTGATTCTATGGTACAAAACATCCTCGAATCACCCAGCCCACAGTCCTGTTTCTATGGTACAAAACATCATGAAATCACCCGACCCAGAGTTGCTATAGCTCATACTAATTCAATACTAATCCTCGATAACCTCGAACTGCACATTAATTGAAGCAACAGTTTGAATACAAGGAGGCTTCCATACTGGAAGCATTGCGCAACAGAGCCTTAATTACAGAATTTAAATTTTGGACGACTTTCGATGTTTCAGTGGGCGAACACACCCCACGCTCTCAGAAATTAAAAGGCTCTTTGGGGAATCCATTTTAGTTCTTTATGGAACCCTCCATGGTAGGTGTGAAAAGTGTGAAAGCTCCCAGATTGAGCCATTTTGCCTACCAACAAACTTTTGAACTGGACAGGACAGGGTTCCTCTATGGAGACACAGAGGAGCCGTTTGGATCCCCATCTTCGAATATATTCGAGTATACGGGACTGCCCTGACATCTGCAAATGTTCCCCCGGGGAATCCCTCTCGCTGCTAAGGTAAACGTCGCACCTGTAATAGGTAAGAGCATCGCCTATCGCAGGTAAGAGATAATATAATCGTTCCCCAGCGAGCTCGGCTACGAGCCCGAGCCTCCCCTGATGACACAGGCCACACGTACATAAACTTTCAACAGCTCTCCTCAAAAAAGAAGCATTATAAATTCATGTTAATACCCTGGGATCCCATTAACTAGAGTTTTGACTGCTTCCACATTGTGAAAATCTGTGAAGTTCAAAGATATTTCACATCACAGGTATTTTTAGGGTTTTTTTCAAATTTTTTTTTTATTCGAGGCTGTTGCACCTCATTTCACTGTATCACATTTGTATTTTTAACGCAAATATTGCTCTTCGCCGTAGGTGTTTCCTTTCAAAATTTTTAATGGATATCCAAAAGATGATATAAAAATGTGAACTGGAACAGTGAAGAGAGGGGTGAGAGAGAGTGTAAAAAACACTGCATTAATGACACTTTACCAGGTTTGTCGTCCTTCTTCAAGAGAAGCTGAAGGGAAATCAAGAGAGATGACAAATCGTTAGCACTGTTTGGGTGTAATGATGGAAAAATCTGCAAGTGACAAGAATCCAAGCAGCAAGAAGAGGTCTTGTCCCCCCCCCCCCCCCCCCAACATTCAATGCCTAAACAGCTCCTGAATGCTTTTTGAGTACAAATATTTCTATTAGATTAGCTGTCTAACTTAAAAAAAAAAACCACGCACCTCTCTTTGACATTTGAGATGACAAGGTAATGCATTTAAATATGTAGAATCCACTGCCTATGAAACCCTTCTCTCTGCTTGGGCTATGGGATCAGGCACTTATGCTGGATATGTAACTCGGTACGGGGTTTGGAAGAATTCAGGCAGGGTTTAGGCCGAGTTTTGCGACTGTGCGCTAGTGGCTCCTCTGGCAGACTGGGCACCTGCACCTGCTGTGCACAATGCGCAGTCCTCCAGGGGCAACGGCAGCACGGCTCAGCAGCCACAACCACAGAAGAAGAACCGCACGTGCCCAGTCTCATCAAGCAGAGAACTGAGGATCACGCCCCTCACACACACACACACACAATGCTCAAACTTAGTTTAGTGAGCTCCGCTGCCCCCTAACTACACCTCACTGGGACTCTGTCCTGGGACAGTCCGGGTCTCCCCAGGCCCAGCAGCAGTGAGCATCTGATCGCCGCCCCCCCCCTCAGAGAAATTTCACACAATGTAATGCATAGCGCCTCCAATGCTAATGCGCTCGTAAAAAAGATGGTCTCCAGCACAAATGTTTAGCACCTTGTAAAGTGAACATGGAAATAAGGGTCACGCTTTATTGGTGCTTCACAGTTTCGTCATCAGCCCGGAATAATGACACGAACCTTGCCATAAACCCGCGTAAACATTATGGCCAAACTGCATGATATAGTACTTTACGATAAACTCTATGACACCACGTGACATCTTATGTAAAGTAGTATAAAAAATTGTTTGGTGTGAGCTGGCTATAATGTCCATGAATGCCCATTACAAATTTTTGATTTGATGCATTATTTAGTATTAATTAAGGTATTATGAATGCTACATCAGACTCATTTCAAGTAAAGAGACACTGAAGTAAGATCATATTGTTCTCTAAGATTCATTATTAGGCTCCATGCGTATTTTGACGTGATGTGGACACACTGCTCTTAAGGATACTTGTTTATCTGTTACGTATTATATCATATGCTTTCAGTTTTAGCTCGGTGCTCATTCGATTACTCACTGCTTTCTCTGTCTTTCAGTTCCCGCTGCTGCTGTGATATGCATTTAATGTAACGTGCCACTTTTTTTTGTGAGTGTCTGGATTTTTTTTTTTTTCTCCTCCTTTCAGCTGAAGTATAATGTGCCTTTGAGCAAAGATGTACTGAGAGGAATCCAAAGAGGGCCCCTTTACAATCCATATCCCGGCATTCCCTGTCTGCCGATGCATCATTTGTATTGACGCGGTATTAAATTTCCATAAAGTATCGCGTGTCAAAAAGATGCAAAGTGATAGGTCGCAGAGCCCGCCGACCAAATGACTCAATCTCTGTGTGGCTCGGCGGCGTTGGTTCGTCTCCCAATAAGCAGTGCGTCAAACGTAAGGGGCCTTTTATTTTTTTATTTATTTATTTTTTGACACTGGCTACATTTCAAAACCCCCTTAATCCCCTCCTCCGGTTTTTTTTCGAAGGACTTTGTGAATTTTCGGTACGTTCCCACAATCTCGCCCGTGATTCATAGCTGGGGGAACAAGTTTACCTCTGTGAGGAATTTAACTGGGTAGTGTGCCGTTCCGCTACTTCCAGAAGGGGCGAAAGCAACGATGGAGTAAGCACCAGTTCGCTCCTTAAAAGAATACAAAAACAGAGCTAATATTTGAAAGCGTGTTATATGCTTTCAGAATTGTGCGTGTTCCTGAGCCTTGGAATTGAGTCTAACGCACTTCCCCTGAGGTCTGCGATCTCATTAATGACCACGAAAGCTTACTTACTTCATCAACTAAAACATAAAAACATTTTTTTTTAAATTCATTTTAAGTGAAAGGCATTATAGACATCATCTTGACACGGGTTCACAAATTTACAGTGGCCCTTATGCGGAGGAAGCCAGAATCTATACTTATCTATACATCATATGAACTCAGATGATGAGATATGGCAGCAATGTAGTACAATGGGTAAGGAGCTGGTCTTGTAACCTAAAGGTCGCAGGTTCGATTCCTGGGTAGGACACTGCAGTTGTACCCTAGAGCGAGGTACTTAACCTGCATTGCCTCAGTACATATCCAACTGTATAAATGGATGGTATGTAGAAAGCTGTGTAAGTCGCTCTGAATAAGAGAGCGTCTGCTAAATGCCTGTAATGTACTGTAATGCACAAAACGATCCACAGGTCATTTGGTTCATCTCATTCTGAGGTTTTTAAACATCTGCTCCTCTTCGTGCATTAAGCCTTGGCCTGGGGAATACTGAATAGCATGTTCTAAAGTGAGTCTGAATGGGACTGGATATGTTTTGCTTTTAAATTATGCACGTATTTGGTTCAGTTTATTCTGGGCATACGGAGGGGTCGAATCATGGACAGCGCAAGGATTTGCAGGTGAAACAATCTGCGAACTGCGACGGACGGTCCGGGACCAACACCGGAGACTTGGTCGCATCCTAAGAGCCTGCACGTGCAACATTAACAGCAACAAAAATTCAATTTGGGGATCCTGATGCCATAACCAGAATGACAGCAGAGTTTTTTTTGTTTCGTTTTTTGTTTTTTCCAAACGCCAGAACACCACGCGGTCATTAAGAGCTCTCCTTCCATTACATGGAACCACCAATCATTAGACACCAGAGTGTATACGTAATTAGAAAATCACTTCCTTTGAAATCCTGGCTAAGTAGTTTACACACTGTAATTACAGGGACAAAATCAATTTTTAATCATTTCCCTGATTGGTCTCATCAGCTCTGCGGGAACGGGAGTATCCTGCTTGTTGTGCGAAAGGAACATCTGGGCGAAAACAATTACCCCCTTTGTGTTCCCCACGATTCCGAACCAAGCTGCCAGGGGCACCGAATTCTAGCCATCGCTCCTGCCCTTGACCAGTGTACCAGGGCCCATTCAAACACCAATTACAAATCTATAAAACGCTGAATGTTTTATGGAAACTTGATATTCCATAGTTTTACATATCTGACCATTTACACATTTTGTCTTTATTCAAAAATATACAGTACATGTTCTGTTTGAGAACATACATTTTGGTAGAAATTAAGGAGCCAAATGTCAATATTCCACCTTACCTTACTCAAATTTGGGGACCAAAGATAATAGACAATAGGTTTTAAATAGTTTATATCCTACAAAAACCTTCATTGCATTAAAAAAAAACAGTTTATTTGTACCGATGTGAAACTTTTTCTCATTGAAAACTCAGCAGAAGTCAAATTTGGAAAAAAAATAAATAATAATAATCAGTTAACACATTGATTAAACACAATGTATGCAAATTAGAATTTGTCCTGTTTTTTTTCCTGATCAATACAGTTAATTAAAAGATTTGTTTCACTGCATTTCAGAACCCTTTTAAAACTGCCCACCTCAAAAATCATTACACTCTTCCTCCATCTCCATTGAAATGAATTGCTCAGGAAGGGCTATAAATTTCAAAAATCCAATTCTCAGTGAGTACAGGCATAACAGTAATGTATGACAGCAAAAAAAGACAAGTATATCATCAGCCTTACGATAATAGAGCAACACTTTAAATAAAGTTTTCAGGAGAGAACAAAAATTGCATACAAGCTTTCAAGCAGTCCAAGGTCATTTAGCTATTAGACTATATTTTTAGTCCAATAAAATGCATTTGTTTCTTTTATTTCCATGAAAGTTGTGAGAACGGTGTGTTCTTATGATATCATCACCTTGCAAACGTCTTCAAAATATTTGTAATCTGGATCAATTTACAAAAAAAAGCAGGAAAGTTGCAGATCGAGGGAGGTAAATTAAACTACCACTCAGAAAAACACTGCAATATTTTCTGTTCCTACGTGACCGATACTGGCCTTTTTTTACGTTTTGTGTTTTAGTAGTAATGGCAATGAGCAGATCAATAATGGCTTTTCTTAAATAAAAAAAAAACATCAATGTTCCCAAAACAGCCTTTAGGAATTTGCTTTGATGGGGGAAAGCTCCGGAAGTACAGACCTTTAAAAAAAAAAGGAAGGGAGACATTATTTTGGAAATCTTTTCCCAATTAAACGATTACGAATCCATGAATATAGGGCAGCCTCATTCTTGTTCTAATTGGTCCAATGCTGCACAAGAGCAAGATTTTCCTCCTCACACGTAAATGAAAACAACCAATCAAAAGACTTTACACTCCACTGCCAGACAAGAAAGCACTTCGATTGGTCCAAGGCACCGACGTAACAAAAATAGCTCCACCCGTTTTGTGGTTCCCTAAAGAGGACGTCTCTCGTGAATACCAGTCAGTGCATAAACACGTCGGATTTCTGCGTTTTTCATAACAGAGCTCCCCTGTGTGTCTTACCACTCAGGAGAAAAGGAGAGGGAATGACAAAAAGAGGGAGAGGAGTAAAACTATATATGAACAGTGGCTAGCCCAGTGGAGCTAGTCCTACGAGCCCTTCAAAATGGATGAAAAAATGAGAAACGGTGCTGGCATTATCCCTGCCAGCTGTCCTCCAAATAACAAAGGCAACACATGCTAATATGCTAATATGCTCTTCCAGCAAAGAGCATATTTTTATGTGAATGCTAGTCGCTGCACTGGTATTTAGCCCGGTGATTTCCATTTGAGTATTTATTTTTTGCACTAGGCTGAATGGTTACGTCGCAGTGCCAGATGCCCAGAAAGGCCATTTCAGACATCCGATTATGTTTGTAAGGTGAAGCGATTTTAATTTTTATTTTATTTTACTGTTTGTCCTTCAGAATGCCCTCATACTTTGTAGTGGTGCTAAGCGTAATAGTTTAATATGGAGGAGGGAAAAAAAGGTTAAGCACCATCTGCTTGTCTGTGGATTTTCAGTAATCACTCTTGGCTGATTACACTGATGACTATATGAACCTCTTAAATAATTATCCTGCCATGGGAAAATGTTACATATAAATAAATAATTATAAATCATTCTTATCATTAGATGCTGCAGCCACCGTATGCCAACAACACAGCTGACGCAAAACGTTCGCACAATGTTGCTGCCGTGCGGCGGCAATGTTGGAACGCTGAAAAAACGTCCCAGCAACGTTCCGAGAACGTTTTGTGCTAGCTCGGAAAATGGCGCTGCAAATGCAGACTCCCTGTTATTTTCAGCTGCGGTGCTTATTTCTTGTTAGCAATGGAAATATGCAACAGGAAGGGCTCGAAATCGCACAAGATCCCCACTGTGGAAGTGAGAATCAAAACCACTCGCAAAAAAAAATAAAAATAATAATAATTCCTCGAAAAACAGCCTTGATGTGCTTGAAGCGACATGCCTGGATGTGAAAAATGTTTAAAATAAATAAATACAGGAAATTAGATTCCATTTCAGATTTCAGGATAAACTCGCCGCTACAAAAATTCTAAAATTGAATCATAAGTAATATGTTGTTTTAATCTGTGTTTGGCATCTGCTTTTGTCACAGTAACGGATACACTGAGAGAGACGGACTCTGTGAGTACAGAAGGAGAATGCAAGGAAGACCCCCACAGGGGTTCATAGTTTGACCACAGCCTATACTGGGAGCTGACCACATACAGGGAAGGTGTGGGAACTGTAGGGCTGTGGTCTATCGCTGGTTTATCCTTCAGTTCCACAAGCACATATAATTGCTTGGTAGGCGGCAGTGTAGTACAATGGGTAAGAGGCCGGTCTTGTAACATAAAGGTCACGGGTTCGATTCCCCGGTAGGACACTTGCCATTGTAACCCTTGAGCAAGGTACTTAACCTGCATTGCTTCTGTATATATCCAGCTGTACAATGTAAAAAAAATAATATGTAAAAAGTGGTGTAAGTCGCTCTGGATAAGAGCGTCTGCTAAATGCCTGTAATGCGATGTAATGTAATGCTTGGCGCTACGTTCATGCTATAGAAATCATGAGTTCCGTAGGCTGGGCTGGTTCAGCCCTGTTTCTCAGAGTGTGTTTGCTGTGGCCCAAGCTATGTGTTTCTAAACCTGCGTGTTTCTCGTCGCTCCTGTGAAATGTACCGTACAAGCCTTTTTAATGTTAGCCTCGCAAGAGTGTTTCCCAAATAAATAAATAAATATATAAAATTAATTAATAAATAATGTGTTCCTGTGTGAGCGTGCCCTCAGGATGAGCATGTGTTTGTGTGGGATCTGGTATGATTCATATCACTGTGTGTATTTCATAAGTCTAACCACATGCTTTAGAAGCCAGCGTGCACTATGACGGAGTTAACCTTGCATATGTGCAAAATCGTTTTTTTAATTCATTTTTTTATCACAAACATGATTAAATGGAGAATTGCAGGATATATTTTTCCCATGATTTTGAAATGAGAGATTAAATCATACATTGTTCTAAAAAAAACTAATGAATAACATTTTCTACTCTGAATTTAGACGCTTGCCTGTGCTTTGAAAGAACTAAGTAACTAATCTATACTTTCTAAACACAAAAACTGGGCATTCTAAAAATAGACACAGCAACACCCTGAGAATGTCTTTCTAAAATCGAACGTGCTCAAAATGAAGCCAGCAAATAATTAGATCTTTATTGAAAAGAACTGCATGCTACTGTATGTAAGAATTCTGTCATACGGGGAAGGCTTTGTCTGAGATATTCTACACAAAATGGTGTAAGATTTTTCCAGCTTCCAGAGAAAGAGTCACATCGATTAGCACTTCACCGCGATTGATTTCACGAATCGAGTCGGCCTTATACATGGGACATGTGTGCACGACAAACTAAAATAATGCAGAGGTCTGAAGGATCAGTTAAAATTAATCAGAGAGAGGAAGAGGGAGGTAGAGAGAGGAGGGCATACAGAGAGTGAAAGGTGGATGAAAGGGTTGGTGAAAGAGAAATAAGAGGGGGAAAGAGGGTGAGAGTGGGGGCTTTGAGTGGCAGAACGGTGAGAGAGAAAGAGAGAGAAGAATGGAGATAGAAAATAAAACAAGATCAAGGAATGAGGAAGAGTGTTAGTGTAAAGGGCAAAATTCCTAGTGTTAAATCAACTACCGTTAAACTCAAACAGTTTTTTATAAGAGTGTAGTAAGGACAATAATTATAAACGAATAATGATAACTTAAGGGCAATTTAAAGGAGGCAATTTTACAGTGAATATGTGGTTTGCAGGAAAGAGGAAGGGAGGTAGGAGCAGTAACCCTTTTTCTTTTATTTTGTGAGAAAATGTGAAGCCACGTTTTTTTTTGAAAAACACTTCTGAAAACGAGATTGCGGGCAAGCATCACCGACCTCGGCTGGCACAGAGAGATAATTCATCCACCCCAAAAACACACAAAACAACAAGGAACAAACGAAACGCACCTGGTCCACCTGTTTACTGCGCCGCCATCTTAGCCCGCTAATCGCCTCCCTGTAAAACCGTGAACCGGGACGGAAAGGGAAGCATATTTCAGCTTTTGACAAGTCACGGTTAACGGGAAATCATCGTGTCACTTTGATTGTTTCTTTTTTTTTTTTTCGTCTGGACGAGAGGGAACAGGAGAAGAACGGTTTGACTATCTCATCTACACAGTAGATTTTCCCATGTTAATTCAACTAATAGTGTTGTACGCTTGTCCGAAATGGAGAATTGCACTCTATCAGAATAAAATCTCCCTTGTCGAAGTTGATTCAACACTGAATATTTTACCCTGCATTTCGGATGCTGATGCTGCTGTACCACAAGTTCCATTCATTTACGATGCAGAAGAGGACAGACTCCTTTTTGTCATCCTCCTTTTTAAAAAAAAAAAAAAGAAATCCCAAATGGGATGATGGACTGAACCAGAATGGGATGATGGATTGTATTATTGCCAAGGCTTGTCTTACTGCGCTCTTTTCAAACTCAACAGAGGCCTAGTACCACATTTGCACGTACTGTATATACTTGCTCTAGTCATCTCAATTCAACTTACTCTGTCAAACACAGGAAAGATTCTTATCACTGACCGCCCTCAGACTTGACAAACGGACTATTCCGATTTGATTACCAAGTTGCACCACCTGCTCAACAATTTCCCTGGTATGAATGCTGGAACAGTTATATCCAAACAGGTATTCCTTCATGAAATATCCGACATCAGCCCATATTTCCTGCAGATCTCATGGAGCAGTAGTCTGAAGTTTGAAATCTTGCATAGTGTCTAGTACTCGGTCTGAATAGTGTTCACTGTGTGAACTAAGCTGTGTTCTTGGCTAGAAATAGCTGTACAAAATAAGTATTGTATCTTACTAAACCTGTGTTTAGCAGTTGTCTATGACCATGAAATGCACTTTCTGTACGTCGCTTTGGATAAAAGCGTCTGCCAAATAAACGTAATGTAAATGTAATGTAATGCATAGTAGTATTTGTTTATTATTTGTATCTGAAAAAAACTGATCGCCAATACCATTTCTTAAAATACAACATTATAAATATAATCACATTCTGCGGAGAAACATATCAACGAATCGACATTTCGATTGGCCCGTTCGTTCCAGAAACAGAAGGTGGGCCCCGATTGGTCAGTTCAACGAGGGAACATGTGCGGTGAGTTTATTTGTTCTACGACGGTTTTTTTCATATTTCTAACAGGTGCGCGTTTTAGGAGAAAAAATAAAAAGCGTGGCGGACGGGACACTCGATCCCGCTTCAAAGGGTGCCCCCCCGACGCGAGGCAAACAGCCTCGGCGGCGAAGCTATGTGACCCCCCCCCCCCCCACCATCTCTCTTTAAAGCACCGTGTAACCCGGTAACTTTACTTTTTGAGCTGGGCCCCCACACAGCGCAGCCGGAGTGGGGGGGGGGGGGGGGCTTGCGGTTCACAGATGTGGTCTACCCCCCCCCACCCCCCCCACCCCCACCTCCACCTCCACCTCCCAGAGATGCTGAGGGAATTGAGATCAGTGCCACCACTCAGAGAGAAAAGAAACGTGTGCGCGGGGAAAAGCCGCTCTCGTTGTTAGCCTCACTCTCTAAACGAGCTCCCAGAAGCCCCCGGGCCCACCTCGTTCGCCCGGAGGCGCCATGTTTGTGTTACGGAGCTGTTCGGAGCGCTTCGGGGGGGGGGGGGGGGGGGGTTGGGGTGCGCTGCGTAACCGCCTCAGATCCACCACAATGTGCGCACTGTTTCCACGAGTGCCCCCAATCCCTCCCCCCCCCCCCCCCCCCCCCCGGCCCATCAGGAGCTGATGTGTATGGATACCACGTGTGTCCGCTATCTCACATTCCCACTTTCCCATGGACGGCATGATACAGGCGTACACTCATCAGAGAGAGAGAGAGAGAGAGAGAGAGAGAGAGAATTTTCAGTTTTCAAAACCTCTTTATTTGCTCCAAACAGAGTTTTCTAAACACAATGATGCTATACTCTCAAAAAAAAGAGTAAGAGAGATTTGACAGAGTGAGAGAAAGACAGAGAGAGTGATCAAGAGACAGAGAGAGTGAGACAGAGAGAGAGATGAAGAGACTGACTGAGTTTTTGTAAGGACTGTAAAATGAACTCTGCCGCTTCTATTCAACCCAGACAAGAGAAACTCTGGCTGAGGACATTGCCTCGCACCCGTGCTCTGCGGCATCAGTGTTACTTTTCTCACGCTCGTACCGCCCCACCCCCCCCCCCCCCCCCGAACCCCGCCCCGCCTGCTGTCACAGAGGCACTGACCTCAGCCCAGGTCACGCGCACGAGCCGCAGAGATTCGGCAAAAGCTGGTGAGACATCCGTCAATCACGTTCAGGAGACCGGTGGCAGAGGTCAAAGGTCAGGAAACCAGTTACAGAGGTCAGGAAACTGACGACAGGGGTTAAAGACCGAGACACAATCGCGCATAATTTCACTCCTGATATTTTCTGCTGATTGAGATGCGTGCATGTACTGTAAACGCATATAAGAGTACAGCTCTGTTTTTGCACAAAACATACTGTACATCACACCTCTTCAGTGAGACAGGCATAACACATCAAGCCGGGAAGTAAATGACACATCTCTCGCAGACGCTCTCATCCAGAGTGACTTACACAGCGTGCGTTTTTCACATACAGCCTATTTATACAGCTTTGATATTTACTGAAGCAATCCGGCGTTTAGTGCTTTGCTCATAGGCACATGGGCAGCTCCCCACTCGGGACTCAAACCTGCAACCCTGGAGCTGTGTAACCGAGTCCCCTACCCACTGCACTACGCTGCCACGCCTTTTCAAACGGTTGTCCATATCGGCAATACGCTGCCAAAACCAGAAAAGCGAGCAAAATACTCAGGCGGAAAGACAGAAAGCGCTAATTTAGCAGGTTGTTGAGTTGACAAAGGATTCTGGGAGAAAATAAAAAAAATGCCACTACAATCATTTCATCCCCATAAAGAAAGAAAGAAAGAAGGAAAAAGGAAAAGTGGAGCAGACAGAGTTAAGGTTTTTTTTTTTTTTTTCCCGCTGGAGGTGCTCTGCGCCGCGGATGGTTCCCGTGTAATTCGTTTTCCATCTCCGTTCATTAATCATTGTTAAAATTAGTGATCCATTTCTTCCTCTCTGCCATCTGTGCACGGCTTCGTTAAAAACATGACACCTCCTCGCATAATAAAAGATGACAGGCGGGAGGACGCCTTTTCGAACGGCGCCCCGCGCGCGCGGAACAGCGCGGGGCTGCGTAGCGTCGAGCGCACCGCCGCGGCGCCGGCTCCTGTCACGCCAAAGTAGGTTATTTAAGCAGGGCTTTGTGTTTAAGGAGCTGCAGAGGAGCGCAGCGTGAGCGCACACACACACACACACAGGTACACAAACAGGTACATAACACACATACACACTCACGGGTACATACACTCATACACACATACACACTCACACTCACACACAGGTACACAAACAGGTACATAACACACATACACACATACATACACACATACACACTCACGGGTACGTACACTCATACACACACACACACACACTCACAGGTACACAAACAGGTACATAACACACATACACACTCACAGGTACACAAGCAGGTACATAACACACATACACACTCACAGGTACATACACTCATACACATATACACACACACAGGTATACACACACACACACACACACACACTTACAGGTACACACACGCGTGCACACACACACGCAGGTACACAAACACACACACACACACAGGTACACGCATGCGCAGACACACACACAGGTGCATGCACACACACACACACACACATAGGTACACACAGGTACACAGACACACACACACATACGCGCACACACACACACACACACACACACACACACACACGCACATGCTTGAAGCAAATTTTTTGATTGTCGCACGTTCCAGGATTCACTCCCCTCTCCTTCTGATCGGGGGTTAAGTTAGAATAAACAGTAAATCACGCAAACAGCCGCAGCATTAACAAAGGAGTTGCGGCGGCGGCTAATTTGCTGTTTTTCGTAAGCCAGCTTATAGCGGGCGTTATGTAACGAAGCCGTGTCTTGTTTGTTTTAACACGTTGCCTTCCCCTTCCTTAAGGGGCCCTGGAGAGCCAACCTGGTGCGTTTTCTCGCTTTCGCAACCCAGCCTCTTCTTCTTCTCTCTCGCGCGGCACGCGCCGTTGGAGAGGGACCGAGGAAAAACGAAAAGTTGGCCGAAAAACTGTAATTTAAAAAAAATAAAAATAATTATTATTTTCTGATAAAAACGTTTTAATTGTTCCGCCCTCGCTCCTCCGTAGGCACTTGTACCCACGGACGTCCCAGCTCGTCTCTCAGACAGGGGGGGGGGGAAGCCTTTGTTCTTCCTCTTTTTTTTTTTTTAGGAAAAAAAAGGCGTCTGGTCGGACGGAGAGGTGGACCAGATTTGGCACGCTACTGGATGAGCGGCAGGGTGGGTAATGGCTCCGCCCCCAGCAGATGATGTACATCTTAAAACTGCCTGATCCCCTCTCATCCAGCGCAGAAGCCACTGTTTGTTTCCACCAGCCCCCCAAACCCCCAACACTGATCCCTGAGGCCCCCCAAAACCCACCCCCCTTCCCCCCTCCCAGTAAGAATGGAACTGTATTACCTCCCATAGGAACTTCCTAAACCCTACACACTGCAGAGGACCCAGGGGACCGGGTTAGGTATTGATTCAGCTGCACATTCTTACTCCTTCTGCGTACCCCTCTATACACACACACACACATACACACATGCACGCAGACATGTACACACACGCACACACACACACACACACAGACACACACACACACACACAAACACACCCACGCACACATGCAGAAACATATCATACACACACACGCATGCATACATACACAAACACACACACACACACACAGACAGACACACACACACACGCACACACACACACACACAAAAACACACGCAACCCGTCCCATCATCTCTCAAATTTAACAAAAAATGCACCTGCTAATGATAAATTGCGAAACAATTGCAGTGCACTGCTGTGCCCAGAGGAGGTCCAGTCTGTCACTCCTCTCCAGAAATACCATCCCATTCACCGCAGCACAAGGGGGGAAGCAGACCGCCTCTTTCCTCTTTCCTTCAGTCCATTTGCTAATTTGGTTCTCTTCACCTCTGCAATAGCACCCCCCTACACCCCCCCCCCCCCTCGGCCCCCCAACACACACCCCAACCCGGCCTTCCCCTGCCCCCCCGAGCAGGCTGCCGCACGCTGACACGTTTAATTTTGGGTTCTAGGCGCGTGTGCAGAACGTACAGAGAAGAGAAGAGCGGGGGCGGAGGCCGAGCCCCTCCGGGCTGACTGGCATCGTTTTGGGAAAAAAAGCGTTCACGTCCGTCGCCCCAGCGAGCGCACGGCCTCGGGGACGGGCAGCCTTTAAGCGGCAGAGCCGAGCGTCCCGAAGCACGCCCCAAAAAAAACCCCGTCCTCCGCCCTCGCCGTTTTAATACTCCCCTCACTCACGTGTGCTCCTCCCCCCCCCCCAACCCCCCACCCCCCCCCCCACACCCACCTCACATCCTTCTAGGGTTTCCCAACATCTGTCTCCGGGTCGGTGTAATACCGAGGATATACGTACGCATGCACAGAGGGGGTGAGGAAAAAAAAAAAAGAAGAGACAAATCTCATTTAAAAAATAATTAAGAGCAAAAACTTTTTTTTTTTTCCCCTCCTAAATTAGATGAGCTGAGCAAATGGCTTAACATTCTGTAAGGCTTTCAGGAAAATCCCGTTTATCACCGCTCTTCCCCGCCAAAAAGTTCATCTGGCCTGTATATTTAAACACGGATTACAGATATTCAAATCGCAAGCTTACCGCGCAAGGCATACACTTTCAATATAATTCCTCTCCTCCCCCTCCCCCCCTCCCACCCCCTGCTCCTAATGAACAAGGACACAAAACAACAGACGAGAGTTTAGCGTCTCCTTTCCAAACCGAGCAATCACCCACAATGCACCAGTTACACGACGCGGCTGTAATTCGTCCTTACGACCGGGAAAAGCGTTTAGTAAGCGTACCGCAGATATTTCACACAAGGGGACAATAGAGCGCATTATAACAGTTTAAAAGTTTTTTTTTTTTTTTTTTTTTTTTAAGGATTAAGCTGGTCAGCTGCTTCCCACATGGACTACATAACATGACTAAAGTCACAAGTATTTTATCTTTATTCACCTCCAGATCCCCCCTGTTACCGGGTATACAGTCAGGGCTGGGCAACAGCGGTAAGAATTCAACAGCAAGCAAAAGGAAACAGGAGCGCTGGCTCCCTACCCTGCCCCCGCAGATCTACCACCCTGTAGGTTTGCGCTCCTACCCTAATTTGGCACACCTGACTCTGCTAATTAGCAGCTCGACACAGAACTCTAGCTGTTGAGTGAGGTGTGCTTTGTTAGGGTTTGGAGTGCAAACCTACAGGACGGTAGATCCCTAGCTGTTGAGTGAGGTGTGCTTTGTTAGGGTCGGAGTGCAAACCTACAGGACCACAGATCTCTAGCTGTTGAGTGAGGTGTGCTTTGTTAGGGTCGGAGTGCAAACCTACAGGACGGTAGATCCCTAGCTGTTGAGTGAGGTGTGCTTTGTTAGGGTTTGGAGTAAAAACCTACAGGACAGTAGATCCCTAGCTGTTGAGTAAGGTGTGCTTTGTTAGGGTTTGGAGTGAAAACCTACAGGACCACAGATCTCCAGGAACAGGGTTGGGCAGCCCTGCTCTAGCTGTTGAGTGAGACATGCTTTGTTAGGGTTTGGAGTAAAAACTTACAGGACGGTAGATCCCTAGCTGTTGAGTGAGGTGTGCTTTGTTAGGGTTTGGAATGAAAACCTACAGGACGGTAGGTCTCCAGGAACAGGGTTGGGCAGCCCTGCTCTAGCTATTGAGCAAGGCGTGCTTTGTTAGGGTTTGGAGTGAAAACCTACAGGACCACAGATCTCTAGCTGTTGAGTGAGGTGTGCTTTGTTAGGGTCGGAGTGCAAACCTACAGGACGGTAGATCCCTAGCTGTTGAGTAAGGTGTGCTTTGTTAGGGTTTGGAGTGAAAACCTACAGAATGGTAGATTCCTAGCTGTTGAGTAAGGTGTGCTATGTTAGGGTCGGAGTGAAAACCTGCAGGACAGTAGATCTCCAGGAACAGGGTTGGGCAGCCCTGCTCTAGCTGTTGAGTGAGGGGTGTGCTTTGTTAGGGTTTGGAGTGAAAACCTACAGGATAGTAGATCTCCAGGAACAGGGTTGGGCAGCCCTGTTCTAGCTGTTGAGTGAGGTGTGCTTTGTTAGGGTCGGAGTGAAAACCTACAGGACAGTAGACCCCTAGCTGCTGAGTGAGGTGTACTTTGTTAGGGTCGGAATGAAAACCTACAGGACAGTAGACCCCTAGCTGTTGAGTGAGGTGTACTTTGTTAGAGTTGGAGTGAGAACCTACAGGGTGGTAGATCTCCAGGAACAGGGTTGGGCAGCCTTCCTCTAGCTGTTGAGTGAGGTGTGCTTTGTTAGGGTTTGGAGTGAAAACCTACAGGACGGTAGACCCCTAGCTGTTGAGCGAGGTGTGTGCTTTGTTAGAGTTGGAGTGAGAACCTACAGGGCGGTAGATCTCCAGGGGTAGGAGGCACTGCTCTAGAGGCAGGTGTGGAGAGGGTGAATGATGGTTATAAGACAGGAGTCTCACGTCAAACCTTGACCTTTGACCCTCTGTCTTCTGAACGTCAAACATGTGCACGTATCCCCTCCCTCCAAGTGCCCCTCCCCCTTTATATATAAAGATAAATCCACCTTTGTGATGACAGCCGACGCACCCCCGACGAAGATTAGAGTTCAGCTTCTTCACAATCATGGAGGCTCTGTGCTCAAGCACCTGTGGATGTGCCGGGATCCAATTCAAATGGCAGATTTTTTCTAAAATACGTGTCAGCCATTGTAAGGACTATTAGCTGGGCACAAAACAGGTGCCAGCACCTCTGGAAGCACGTACTTTCACGTACTGAAAAAAGGCCAAAGCTTTGGCTACAGCTAAGGACGGGAGAACGCAAGTGAGCCAATAAACAAACATAACATATTTTAAAACGCACCTGGAAATTTTTTTCATTCTCTGCGTTTAAAACAACCGTACAGATGGCAAACATGGTTCATATGTGCATATTTAAAGGCAAAGCGCAAACGGAAATAAAAAAAAGTACAGCATCTCACGAGGGGGAGGCGATTAACAGAATATCCAGCTACTCCAAAAAACAAATGCTGCTCTTAAACGTTTTTTTTTTTTGTGCCATCAACATTGGCCAGCTGAGTTGGACGGTGGACGGCTAACTAGCCAGCAGCCTAAGCTTAATTAGAGCACTCTGCTCGATAGCATGCTAATATAGCACTAGCGATAGCAGAGACTGATGAGTCACAAGCGGTCCACCGGCGGCAAAGTTAGCGGGCCAACGGCGGACACAGCGGAATTTCAGCTTTCAACAGTTTTCCAGCGGCCCGCCCGCTGGCTAATTCAGAGCTTTTTTTTTCCAGACAGATGCCCGTTCTTTTCCCGCCTGTTTCTCACAGATTGTAGTCGGCAGGCTACTGCTCTACCCCATTTTTGAACGTTTAATGTGTAGCCATATCTAAACGTAGAAACAGATACAGAAACATAATTTTTAAAGTATACTCAAATTTGGACATATGGGCCAGTAAGTAGTACTTCTGGTTTTTCATTAGTATTTTATAATCAGGGACTGATTTGAAACCGGGGACATCGGGTGAGTTAAATCTCTGGTCAATCAGGGGCATTAATCAATCAATTAACCCATTGGATAGAAAAGAGAACCAGCAGTACTACTGACCTTTGAGGGCCCTGGTATGAGCACCCCTGTGCCTAATAGTTTGGACTCCTTGTTGTTTTAGAAGTGAGTGAGGTGGGGGGAGGGGTTGCTTTAGGCACTCCATCCAAAACAAATGGACATTAATGTTCCATAGAGACAATCAAATCACAAGAATGCAGAGCAGAAAAAGGCTCCTCTTCGCCTCTCATAGTACTCTGTTTCTGTGTGGGTCGCACTGCGGTCGACCCAAGGGGAACTCTTTAAGCGAGAGGCAGGTAATGTGCGGACCACCTGGTCCAGAGGTGACAGGTAGATTATAAGAATTATAGAGGAGGGCACTGAGAGCACCAGAGGGAGAGATCTTGTGCGCTTGAGCCGTCTCTCTCATCTCCTGGAAACAGTGACAGAAAGATATTGAGTAATTCGCGAAGCGGGTCGAGCGGTCAGACATGGTTTCTCTTTTTTTCCTCCTACAATACAGTTAGCATTCTGTTCTGAGAAAAGGTCAGGCACGCCCCCCCCCCCCCCCAAACCAAAAAGTGTGAGGGACAAGAGAGAGCGCCCGAGGGCGTAGGATCGCGCCGTCTGGTGACTTTTTAAGGCAGGCTTGCTCACGATCGTTTCAGACGTCGCGTCCGCGTCCTTTTTCTTTAAAACCGAAAATAAGAGCGAAAGGAAGCCGAACAGACTTCCCTGGGCGGCGGCGGCGGCGGCGGCAGAGTTCTCGCCCCCACCTTCGGCGGCGCGAGAAACAGAGCAGAAAGGTAATTAAAGAACGGGGGGTGGGGGGCGGGGGGAGGTGGTGGGGGGGGGGGGGGGGGGATTGGGGGGGTGTGGCTAACCGGCGGTGCGCTGTCTGACCGTTAGCGGAGAGCGTAGCGCAGGCTAACGGGCTGGAGTGGGGGAGCGCTCACACCAGCGCACACCTCAGATCAACAACCATCTGTCTGCCCCCCCCCCCCCAAAACAAGGGCTCGGGCCCCGGAGAGGGGGCTCATAAGAGCGCGGATACCCAACATGCACCTGGCTCTGATGGGGTGGAGAGAGAGGGCGGGGGGGGGGGCGGCTGCCACCTCTGCTCAAACAAAAAAAAACGTCAATATTTTCATCAGGAGGCGATTATTACCCCCAACACCCCGTCCCCCCCCCCTCTCAGGAGAGGTGTGGTACTAGCAGGAGAAACAATTGATTTTCTTCAGGTTTTCGCTCATTCAGAGATGAGTTGCTCTAGTGTCAACACCCTTCTCTCCCCCCCCCACCCCACCCCCATCAACTCCTGTCATAGCAACCTCAACCTCCCAGGAAGTGACTTTTTGCAATTAGCATGGGGGGCGGGGGTGTGTGTGGGGGGGGGTCAGGGGGGCCGATGTCATGCACACCCCCAGTCATTAATTTATTATTTTTTAATAAATTTCCTGAAATTGAATCGTGGCATTATATTTATATTATATTTTTAGTTTATTTTTTTGCAAGGGGAAGTGAACTGTTAAGTATCAGCTCGGGTTTACAGTATCTGAATAGAAATTGCTTACACACCTCACTGCCTAACCTGATTTCTTTTCTTTTTTTCTTTCTTTTTTTTTGAAATTGCAAGGAAAATAGTTCTCTTACAGAGGAGCTTGGACTGATTTTCTGAGGGTGGGGGGTAAGGGTGGGGCGGGGGGGGGGGGGGGGCGGGGGGGAGAGTTATTTCTGTGATTCCGTACAGCCTTACTGTATGGCTGATTCCCCCATTCTTTGCTGCTAATTGCAGGGTTGCAGTCCCCTATGGAAAAAAAATGCAAATAAATTGCACCGAACCCTTTTCCTCTTTTCTCTTAGCCTAAAACACTGACATTGCACTGTTCACTTGCCTTTTTAAGTGACCTCCTGCCTCACCGGTAGTGGGGTGGGTTTGGGTCGTAACCACAGGTCTCACAGGTCCAACCAACCCTTCCTCCCCCCCCCCCCCCCCCCCCCCCACCACCACCCGGAAGGAATGTCGTTGTGCCCTTGAGCAAGACACCAAGCCTGTGGCCACCACAGCAAAAATACAGCTCCATAAATGGACAATATCTCAAATTTTACACGTGTGAGTCACCCTAGACAAGGACACCTTCTAAATAAATAATGAATAGCCGGGAAAGTCACAGTTTCACACCTCACAGCCATCCCGTCCCAAGAGTTTTCTGACCAAAAATAATATGGGTGAAGCAACATATGCTATCCATCACTCAGATCTGAACGAATCGTTTCGCTGTAGAGAGCAATAAATTTCAGCCGATTACAAAAATTAAAAATTAAAAAAAAGTCAGTGACTGACAGCTCGTTCTGGCTCCACCCATTACAGGGGTCATGAAGCCCCACTCTGTCATCCTTTAGCTTTTCTCTCCCCGTCCCTTGTCCTCTTAACAGGTACTGACCAAACTCCCAGCGGTCCACTTTACAGCATGTGGACCGCGCCGATCCACTTCTGGGGAGGGAGAACTTCCGCTGCACTCTGCACTAACACTACATTACATCACATCACATTACAGGCATTTAGCAGACGCGCTTATCCAGAGTGACTTACGCAACTTTTACACAGCGTTTACACTGCATCCATTTATACCGATGTATATATACTGAAGCAATGCAGGTTAAGTACCTTGCTCCAGGACGCTAAACAGCAGTGTCCAACCTGGGAATCGAACCTGTGACCTTTAGGTTACAAGACCAGCTCCTTACCCATTATACTACACTGCCGCCCACTAAGAGGCAAGCCCTGCGTAAAGACTCACGCTGCCAGTCACGCCTGCGTAAACCACACCCTCAAAACCATCACAAATCAAACTCAAATCAAACTGTCTCACCACTACATTGCTGGAACAAGAGCGAGACGGAGAAAAGCACCACTGCTTCGTTCTGAAGTCTCTCTCCTTGAAAAAGGGGGATAAACTGTTTCCAACTGAGCGCATCAGTATCAGTGGAAATCTGATTCAGGGCTAGAAGGCAAGGGAGAACATTCGAGGCTTACTCGTGCCTAATAAGTAAGTTTGGTGCAAGTTTTGTTTTGTTTTTCTGGAGAGATATGCACAAGCTTTTAGTTCAGGTGACAGACACATCAACAGCTGCTGAATTTAGCCTTAGCTAACACAGCTATTTATGCTTTCGGAAGCAGCGCTAGCCGCGCGCGCCTGCTAAAACTCCCCGTGCTGTTAAAACTCCTCGTGCTGTTAAAACTCCTCGTGCCTGTCGCTGCTCCATTCAGTTCGGTTCCTGTAACCGTGGCAATGACCTGGCACGTCCTTTTCAGACGAGAAACGGCCTCCCCTTCCGCCCCACACGATGCCGGGTCTCCGTGTTTTCAGTCCTTTCAGTACCTCGACGGTAGACCGAGCGAGAAACTTCCCTCCCGCGCCAACACACACACACAAGGGGGAGAAGAAGAAAAAAAAAAAAACAGAGGGGCCCGATCTTGAATCCCACCCTGAAACAGAGCCCTCCCCCCCCTCCCCTCCCCTCCCTGCACCCCGCCCCCACCCCCCTCCCCACACACGGCGGGTCAGAGGGGGGGCTAATCAGCGCTGACCCCAGCCGTCACGGCGGTTAACCCCCCGTCATTCTCCAGCGGCGGGGGGGGGGAGGGGGGGGGGCTGCTCTCGGCCCCGCGGCCCAGGCTTCAGTCACAGCGATGTCACTTCCTCCCGGAGAGAGAGAGCCGCCGCTAAGCCCCAACCGCCAAACCGCTGACTAATGACTCCCGCGTACGCGCTGCCACACGCTAGCGCACACGACGAGGGCGAGAGAGGGAGAGAGAGAGGGAGAGGTAGAGAGGGGAGGGGGGAGGTAAGGCGGAGAGAGGGAGGTAGAGAGGGGGGCAAGGCAGAGTGGGGGGAGGTAGAGGGGGGTGGCAAGATGGAGAGAGGGAAGTAGAGAGAGAGGGGGGCAAGACAGAGAGGGAGGTAGAGAGAGTGGGGGGCAAGACAGAGTGGGGGGAGGTAGAGAGGGGGGGTAAGACAGAGAGGGGGGAGGTGGGGGGGGTAAGATGGAGAGGGGGCAAGACAGAGAGAGGGGGGAGACAATCATCTGACTGATGACTGTGTGATATAATGTCGCAAGTTTCCCGTCTACTTTTTTCTTTTTTTTTTTCTTTACTTGTCTACTGCTTTTTATTATTGTCAAATTTTACCAGAGTCCATTTAACAACCAGCAAACCACTCACTTCCTCACCATGGACCCCAGACGCCACAGTCAGAGTTAATGCGATGCTGAGCCTTGACTCTGACACTTGTCTTTTGACCTCTCAGTACCCGCTGGGGGAGGGGGAGGGGGGCGGTTTGGGGGTGGCTACGCCAGACCCCATATTGACCCATATTGTCCCAGGCTGCCAGCCGTTAAAGTCCCCACGCTGTGTCCGTCAGGATCTTGCTTTTAATCCCATTCGCTTGGCCCCTCGATTCTAAGGTTGTTCGGAATGCAAGACGTCTTATCTCCTAATCTCATTTCCTCTCGCTCCACGGATGTTCTATATTCCGACCCTCATTTCCATCCTGAAATATTCCGAAATAATGTTCCGATCCTGGGTTCCGTCCGTTATCCAAACACCCACTGAGCCGAGGAGGTTGCCGTTTTGGTAATGGGAAAGTTCTGGTTCTGTCCCTCTCTCATTGTTGCTATTTATGAATGGCTTGCTTTTGACCACGCCTCCTTATGAATATTAATAATTAATCAGAAAATATTTGGAATACTTTTTTTTGCCACAACTTCAGGGACAGAATTTACGATGTTACAAAACAGGGCTCCGAACATCTGGTCCCTGTAAGGAATGTATTACAGGAATCTTCCTATTTAATTAGAATAACTAGCGACTAATTTAGTTCTACAAACTAGCGGCTAATTTTGTTCTAAAAACTAGCAGCTAAGCTAATTTTGTTCTAAAAACTAGCGGTGTCGTGACTCATGCTCGAAGCTACAGCTTGTGACTGGCATCTGTTGACAGAAAAATGGGTAAAAATAAGGGTGTGATCAAACCAGGCTCCATTATAGCCTGCCGTGTTCCCGTAAAAAATCAAGACTTAAAACCCGCACCTCGATCTGCATAAACTCCAATTATTTTAATTAGATTCCTCGAGACTTGCCAAAAGATAATGCGATTTCAAGGTAAACATTCAAATGAGTCCAGTCATTTTGCTACAGTGAAGGACTGTAAATAGTCTGGCTTTTTTAATATAGTGAATTTAAATCACGATCTATGGGTGTCACTGGTTTCATTTTCCATAGGTAGTCTTTGCAAGCAGGATTACAGTTCGACCATTCTCTTCCTCCAGTATGCCCTGTGTGTTTGCAGCTGGACAAACGACGAGACTGAACCCCTACAATTAGCATGGCCCTCCAGCCTACCGGCAAAAGGAAAGGTTAAGAGGACAGTGTTCATTCCAGAACGGGACGATGAATGTCCGAAAAAAAATTAAGGTAACATCCTCACGATGCACTCAAACACGAGCCGCTCCTGCGTGGAACAGGAAATGGAATTCAAGGGAGGGTTGCCGTGTGACTACTCTGTCAATCAAAGTCACCAAATGAAACAAGAGACCCACATACACAAATAACAGCCCCACCGCCCCCACCCCCCCCCCCCCCCCCCCCCCCCCCCAACCAGGGCCCCCAAGTTCCGGTTGAATTGTTTTTTTTTCCCTGACATTGAGAAGAGATTACATACATCTTTCAAATACTTTTCTTTTTTTCTTCTTCTTTTTTTTTTTTTTTAAACTACCGAGGCTACAAAACAACCAAGGCTCATTTGACTCCTAAAATTACCTCCGAAGATTTTCATCTTCAGCTGCGATTTAGAGCAGTTCCCTGCTGATAGGAAATCAGTGAAATCATGAACCCATTTTCCCCACAACCCGAGGATGCATTTGTGGGACGTAAGTGTCACTACTGATAAAATGTCCGCCAGTGTATTGCTCCATTAATACAATCCAGCATCCACGACTGATATCAGATCTGTTAGCATCAATCCACTTCCTTCTTGCATCTCACTGATTTATTATGCAAATTAATTATGTTGTTATGAGTTACTTGACTGGTAAGATTCTGATTTCAGGTGTTCTTAATGCTGCTAAGTTACAACACATTTGTGCTTGTCGAAAGGGACGTGACGCCACAAAGACAAAATAAGTGGCCCAGTTGTGGTAAAAAATGTGATGGCAAATTAATTCCCAGACAGTACCACAGATATCTCTATTTATAAAGCACCGTGCAACTTTCTGCTGAAGATTCCATCTCTACCATTACCCAAAGTTAAAACGGAGTGTTTGGTTGGCTCCCGGGTTACGAATATTAATTAAGGGGTGTGGTCAAACATAAACACTATCACCTCCTATTGCCAACTGAAACGTCACTTAACAGGGCTGCACAGCACATTTGGAATGCAGAGCAGAGCGTCTGTTCGTCAAATGTCTGTGCTGAAATTTGGAATGACGGGGCCGACCCAAGCTCTGCTCTCTACACGCAGTGCGCTATCCCAAAAGGACGCGGGCGGTGGCTTAGAATCAGGAGCGTAGGACTTTTATTTATTGACGTGCTTTCTGAGAGCAGAATTACACATGGTGGTGCAGACTGGAGCACCCTACAGATGGAGACTATGAAGAGCAGTGTAGTGAGCGTACAACAGTAGGTTGCAGGTTCAAATCTCATGTGAAGTCGGGTATATACCCTGATTTTTTTTTTTCTGTAAATATCAGGATATAAATGGACAGTATGGACAAGTTGTAAAAATAAATTGTTTAAATCACTGCATAAACAAATAAAGTTGAGCAAAAAAAAAAAAAAAAACAGGTTATTAAATAATTTTATAAACAACTGCAAAAGCGCTTGTATACGTTAAGCGGGGTACATGTGCGCCCGTGAACCCGACAGGAGACGGATCACAGACGTGGCTGAATTTCTCCGGGTACGAAAGAGAGAGCCAAATGAAGATACGGAGTCAGAAGGACGTGAATGAATCAGACGGGGACGTGTGATTTCAGTCATTATTAGTGCGCTCAAGCAGGCCTGGGTCACACGTTTCTAACTCTGGAGATGACTGGTGAAATTCACAGACACCCCGGCAGAGAGATCGCTAGAGATGTTTCAGCTAAGGCGTGTTAATATTGAAGACACAAACAAGTCATACGAAAGAAGAATTCCGCTCTGAATACTGGTGAATACAGGACAATCGTTATACAAAAAAAAAAAAAAAAACATTTTACAAGCGTCAAAAGGATTTAGAATAAAATGTGGTCTGCTTTTCAGCATACAAAGGTTGTGACAAAAAAAAAAAGAGCTGTTGGTTCTTTTTTTTTTTCCCTGCTTTGTTTTACACATTTTAAATATTACGTAACTCACAAAGAACTTGACTCTGTGATTGGAGTATTGATTACTGTATTCTACCAGTTTCCTGACCCGAGGAAATGCTCCTCTAATTTCTGCTAAATTTATTAATATTTATTTATACATGGGAGGCTGACTGAGCACGTGTGCTCTTTTAGAGCATTGCCCTGTTATGACCGTCCAAATTACTCTAACCTGCACGTTTTCGGATTGTGCGAGAAAAAAACTGGAGGATCAGGACGACATCACACAAATGACACAGACCTACATTTATCTCCCTGTTACCACAACTGATACGTTATAAAAGCACAGATGAAGCACAGCAACCAGGCACAACACAAATGGTTTTTGAGAGGAGCAAGAAAAACCAAAGCAAGAGGAAAAAAAAGAAAAACAGTGGAATTATAAGTGATAGCAATGGCAGCGGAAGGAGCTCATTTGAAGGTGTGTAAAGGAAGCTAGGACCCTGGGGACCTCTCTCTCAAAAGCTCTTTAAAAATTCATCTGTGTAAAAAAAAAAAAAAACACACAAATTCGCAACAACAACAAAAAAAAACGAAAAGGCAAATTCCCCAAAGTATAGGATATTTAGTTCATCTCTTGAGTTAAAAGCATTTCACGGGAAGCTGACATATCTCCCCCTGCATCGTGCTTAGGCATCCGTAGGTGTGGTGTACCAGGGGAAGAGGGGCTCCGAGCTTCGTGGCAGGGAAGGATGTTCTCAGGTATACGCGAATCCCCAGGCAACCACAGCGCACGCTACTTTTCATTGCACTCCTTTGACAATTTGTGGATTTACACTGCACAGCTGAATGAGTGAAGGCAATATGCATTTTTGACTACGGAGATAAAAGAGCAACGGAGTTTAAGGCTCACGTCACATATTTTATGGGTGTACACTGCTGTGTGTGTGTGTGTGTGTGTGTTTGTGTTTGTGGGTGTGTTGGTGTGTGCACGTGTGTGTGTGTGTGTGTGTGTGCGTGCGTGCATCTCACCACTCACAGTAAACTGTTTACCTAACACTAGAGGTGCACTTAAGGGCATAAAAGCCGAGCGGATGAAGCCCCAGGCAGCAACTGGAGGCCTTTACCCATAATCCACCTTTATGATCCGCCGTGCTCGCCTAACCGCTTCACCGCCAGGCAGGTCCACTATCTCTGGAGAGCGTTCCATAAAGCGTCCCACTGGATCTAGCTTTAACCCCCGACGATGACCCCCCTAACCACAGCCCCCTAAAAAGGGAACGCGCGACCACGGCAACGCACCATCGAACACACTGATCCCGCCTCACCTCCGCTCTGATACCGCACTCCCCTTCCGCGGAATAACAGTGTCTGCTAGATGCCAGTAAAGTTAAGTAAACTAAAGACATCAGTGCATTCCTTACTCCAAAAAAAAAAGAAAAAAAGAAAAGAACTTCACTCCGTGGGCCTAAGAGTATTGAAACAAGCCAACTAGATTCCTCTTTGGAAAATATATGAAATTTCTGTTGCCAGGTGTGGGCATGAATACAATACTGTTGTTTGTTTTTCTGCTTTTTGTTTTTGTTGTTTTTTTGTTTTATGCTCCCCATCTCACACCAGAAATGGTTGAAAATACCCTGGCAACAGAGCTCTGCGTCTTTGAATTGACTTATTGTTCCACCGAGACAGTGGGTTTGAGATTTAAGAAAACAGAAGGATTTCTGTTCAAATCCTGGACCTCTGATTTGCCCTGCATTAGTTACAGTAATAATGCAACATGAGCACGTCCTACATAGACTAACCAGTGGGCTTCTAAACACGCATTGTCTTTCAAATATATTAAATAAGGTTCAGCACTTTGGGTAAAAAATGTAAAAAAAAGTAATAAATACTTCACTTGGTGCCATCACCACAAAACTCCCCATATTAGAAATATAAATGCAAGAATTCCAACTAGAGAAAAAAAACATACACACTGCTGCCTTCCTAAGAACAAATATGAAGAATTTACAGGAAAGAATTCCCCGAAAATCTCCTAACCCTTGAAGATGGTAATTCCCTAACGTGCTTTGAACTGGACGAGTGACCGCAGCACAAATAACCTAGCCTAAACCCGAACCCGACCCCCCCGTCCAAGCCGAAGGTGACACCTTTCCTCGGCCCTCAAGTCCTGGGGTTATTTTTAAACATTTCCGTTAACAAATTACGACTCATATTTTGTTTGAAAGGAACACAAGCGGGAGCAGCAAGAGAGAGGGGTGGCCTTCCTGCCTCTATATCACACCTCACTTCCTATTTTTTAAAATTTATTTAATCTTTAACCTTTAACCTTTAAAACCGTGTCAACTGAGACCAGGGGTCTCTTCAGCAGAGAAGACCTGCAGACCCCAAAGTTTCAGATACGCCTTGCACAGAAACCTCGTACGCATAAAATGTCTGAACAGAGCAGTCTGTACACGTGAGAGAATTATACATAGCAATGGCGTACATTTAAAACACTGAAAAGTTTATTTACACTACGCAAACGCAGATACAGACATACACACGACACAACCAATACTGCTAAAGAATGCCAGGCAATTGCATGCACTTGCTTCAATTATAAGGTAAAGAAATCTTAAGATTTGGAATTTTACTGGTGAAGCTAAAGAAATCTTAAGATCCCGAGAGTCAGATTTAAATACCGCTAGAAACATCATCACCCCCCCCCCCCCTTCTCTCAAATGATGACCAGACTCCCTGTCGGTGTCAGAGAAGTTAATTCAAGAGACTTGACCTGTCTGGGAGCGAGCGATTGATGCCAAACCTGATCATTATCCACCGAATCACCGGGCCAGCCAACGGTGGGATTGGGAGACATTAACTCCTGAACCCCTGTGCTCGTGCACGGCAACACTGTTACTAGGGGGGGAATCTCACGAGGCGGTGGGGGGGGGCAGGGGGGAAGCAGGGGGCCACAAAAAGTACCGAAACCGCTTCGGAAGAGAATCGGCCTTCTGGGCCCCCCTTGGGTTCGGTCCTGAGAAAAGGAACCGCGACGTCTCCCACGAGTGCGGTCCCAGGTCTGAAACCACGAGGAGGGTTTAGTCACGGGGGACCAGCGGTTAAGCTGTCTCTTAACCTGACCCACCTGCTCGCTCCTGTTCCGGACCTGAGACCCACCTGTAAACCCACCACACATCCAGTTTACTCTCACACATCCAGCACGGTCTTACTTAGCTGCTCTTTGATATCTACCTGCATTGTCGGTTGATAGATTTTTTTTAAAAAACCCTGATAGATTTCATAATGCTTTCTGCCTTCTGAGCAGCGTTAATAACACAGACCCCCCCCACCCACCCACCCCCACCCCAGCTCCAAAGCTCTCTAACTCAAGCGTTTCCCTTTTGAAATGTTGAATGAAAATAAAAAGGACAGATAATTTTCTGCTCTCCTTAAACGGTACAGTGGGTCCTTCAAGCACAGCTGAGCTGCCAGACAAATAGCATTTAATTTACCTTGACACTCACACTTAATTGAAAACAGCACCATCGGTGTTTTAACCTTCACCTGCTTTTCAAATGGGGCGAGATCTGGGAGGGCTTAATTACCTAATAAAATAAAACTCACTCTAAAACAGGCCCGAAAATAAAGGAGGAACCAGATGAGATCTTAATATAGTTAAACGCAGAAACGCACACGTGCGCGCAAACACACACACGTACACACGTCCGCGCACGCACACACACACGTACACACACGTGAGCGTGCACACACACACGCACGCACGCATGAACATGCACACACACACACACAGGACAGTTTTAGAAGTCACATTTTCTCCGTCGTTAAACAACGCAGCCGCATTCTCCAGATCTGGCTGCTCCAGATTAGGAAATTGTAAAAATATTTGCGACGGAGAAATTCCAGCAGACGAGAGAGCAAGGTTACACTACAAAAGAGCCGTCCTCCCTTCTGTCACGAGTACACAAAATGAGCACGGACAGAAAAAGTTCCAAACTCCCCAAAAGGGGCTAAACAATAAGAAAAAAAAGAACCCCAGCTATTGTAGTCATAACCCGCGAGAACCAGACCGCGAATGTGCCGCTCTCAAAGGAACTCCTCGTCCCGCTCGTACACCCCTCTGATGTGCGGAACACCGATCGCACGCTCCGCACCCAGTTCAAACCCATTCAAAGGCCAGATGGACTCCTCCACCGAACGGCCTTTTCCTTTCCCCCCCCCCCCCCTCTTTTTTTCACTCTTTCGTTCGCTAAGGCAAGTTGTTTGCTGATAACGCGAGCCGGCTGAGCTGACCATACGTGCTGACACTGCAGAGTAATGCTTCAGCTGCACGCTGCACACACCGCACACCTCCTCCCCAACCTCCGTCCGTTTGGAGAAAAAACCGTTCGGTGGCAAGTAGCCATACGTCCTCTCTGTATGACAGTCCATGTATTCTCAGGTCTCAGTAAAACATACAGTGTTAATTCAACTCTAACAGTGTGAATTAAACTCTTGACAGACAACATTTGATTTGGTCCCACATTCCGGAGTTTTAGAGTTGAATTAACGATGGACATTTTACTGCGTATGACAACCACCGATGTTAGGAGTGGGTTCACCACCACAACCCCCAACCCCCCCGTCCCCAACACCACCACCACCACCACCACATAAAACTGGGCACTGGCATCGCTGATATTTGCAACTATTTGAAGCATGCCTGGCTGGTTGCAAAAAAAACAACAACAAAAAAACACTGGTGCACTTGATTGACAGGTGGCATGCATACAATTCCCCTATTTTCCTTGTCTAAAAAAAGGTATGATTGTGTTTGTGCACTCCTGGGATGACCGGCACATCAATACATGGTGCATTGCATATTTAAATTAAAAATTTAAACGTCCTTTATCAAATTCAAATACGGGACTTCTGCGAGGCTATGAGACTCACTATGGGTCTCTTAGCCTTTCACAAAACTTTTCTTAAATTATTCTTATTTTTGTTCTTAAAAATGTTCCTACGAAAAAACAATACGAGATTCATGGCACACGCGCAGACCTTTTTTTTTGTGCGTATCCCAGGTGTGTGAGATGATGAATGCTGGCTGTTCGTAAATTTAACGCGCAATCCCGTTCATGTGATTTGCATAAGGAAACAGCCACGAAAAAAATACAAATAAAAAGAAAATGACGAATGCCGAAATGCTCTTGGAAATGTTCTTAGGCGCAGTTGACGATCAAATGTGTTCGTACGCATGCTTTGTGAACGAGGCCCTATGAGACCACCTGTTTCAGGGGGTCAAACGAAGAAAACAAACGACAGCAGTCTGGGTGAGAACAAGTCCTGCTCTGCAGATAACCGCATCATTCACTGGAGGAATCGTGTCCTGGAGTTACAGAGGCGATCGTGCGGAAGAACGGCGGGGGGGGCCGCGCCGCGCTCCTCGTCTTCCTCACGAGCGTGCGAAAGGGCCGCCGCAACTCAACGCTTTCGGTAACCGAACACGACCCCCTGAACCCGGCGCTCGTCCAGGGGTCTCGCATCGATCCGGCACTGAACCCCGCGGGGGGGGGGCAGAGACGACGAGGGGAAAGGGGGAGAGAAGGAGTGAGAGAGAGAGAGAGGGAGTGTGAGAGTGTGAGAGAGAGAGAGGGAGAGAGAGAGATACAGGGGGAATGGGAGAGAAGGAGAGGGAGAGAGAAGGAGTGAGAGAGAGAGGGAGAGAGAGAGATACAGGGGGAATGGGAGAGAAGGAGAGGGAGAGAGAAGGAGTGAGAGAGAGGGGGAGTGAGAGAGACAGAGAGAGAGAAAGTGAGGGAGGGAGATAAAGAGAGGGGTGAGTGAGAGAGAGAAAGGGAGGGAGAGAGAGAGGAAGAGAGAGAGAAGGCGTGAGAGAGAGAGAGAGAGGCCGCATAACATCTGGGAACATCTGGTCTTTTTTGTAAGTCATGTGCGTCAACTTCATCTTTAAGTTAGTGTCCATGGCAACTGTTGTTTGCTCCATCTTTTCCAGAGCCTCGCTTTTTTAAGGGGGAGTGGTGGTGGGGGGGGGGTTACGGGGGGGCAAGATGTCCTTTTCCATATTCATGTTTCATTTTCAGTTCTTTAAAAAATTATTTCTTTCCACAATCAACTTCATAAATCTGACCTAGCATTATTGAGCAATCATTTTTGTTTGTTGAAGCAACCACAAAACTTATAGTATTGCATAAGTGTCACATTTTAATATGTTCCATCTTTAGCCTGTATGTATCTAACAACACATTCAACAAGATATTGACTGGATTTTTCTCTCAGTTGGCAAAATTACAATTTTTTAAAAATCAATAGTCCTAACAGTTTTCCATGCAAAATTACACAATTAAATCTGCATAACTGTTTTTTGTTTATACAGAAAGCAAATTGCAAATTGAATTGATAGAATATAATACGCTGTAAACTGCAATGTTTTGTAAAGGAAAAGTAGATTGCACTTTGAAAGAGTTGCCCACATATGATCCATTTAGGACTTATATAAATGCTGTTGGAGTTTTTTTTTTAAAATAATATGGCTTGGAAAAAAATATTTCAAAACAGACATGATAAAAGAATCATACAGGTAGCCTATCAGGCGAGAGATCAAACCAAAAAAAGTGAAAGGTTATAGTTGACTTTAAACTGTACATTTACCGTGTAGCTAACTCGACGAAACGTAACGGTCACTAAGCATTTTTTTTTAAGTGTAAAAGGTCAAGAGTGGACTTTTGTTTCCTTGTGAAAATGAGATCACCCGCCCTGCCCACTTTTTACCGAAATTAGATATGAAGACAGCGGACAAGCATGTCCATACAGACATTAATACAGACAAAATATCCGCCTGATGAATGCCGTTGAACAATGACCGCCACAAGCCTGCTTGAGCACACCCGCTATCCCTCTTTTCCTTCCTACAATGAATCTGGGGGTGGGGGGCAGTTATCTCATTTCAACGATGCGGAAGACGCAAAGAAAAAAGTGAACTATTTCGACGGCCATTGTTAATGCAATGAAAATGTTTACCCTTGCACTCACTGTGTCCTTTTAAATACCCCCTCGGTGGGGAATCTGGGATTACCCCCTCCCTATTGGGCATGGAGAGGCCGTTCCGAAAACTCGTGGTAAGGTTGTCCGGTAGGTGGACAGACACCTGCGCATCTGAAGCCAAAAAAAGGCAGTCGCCTTTCTTACTAATAGTCTCCGAGAGTCTATTAACCTACTTACAACAGCTGTATTTTAGCAGGAAATCCCGAGCTATATATACCTAAGAAAAAAAAACTATTTCCGAAAATAAGAACTGTATAAAATAAGAACTGGCTATCTCACTAACGTTTTTCTCATCATTAAAGAAACTCACTGATAACACCATGACGTTAGTTGCCTATTTGCATTCATTTTACTGTTTTATAGACTACTGACTCATACAAATAGACAATATGTTCCCCTTTCAATGGTCGAGATTACTCAGATCCAAGTGAGCTGTGTGGTTTGTTTGAAAACCTGCATGCCATCATTTCTGTACAAAAACAATTCTGTTTTTTTTTTTTTTTGTTGTTTTTTTTTTTTGTGATTAATACCACAGTCGGTAACTTTCTGTCTTTATCCTCCCTGCTTCTTTCTCATACATTTCCTTATTTTCTTAAACTGTAGCCTATTTGCAACAGTGTCGTTATAGGCTACTTCTTATTTCTTTATTGTTGCGTGATAAAAAAGGCAATAAAATCCGACATGACAATTATTTAATAGTTGCTGAAAGGCATAGGCGAATGCTCCTAAAAGCATAACGCAGGACTGCAATTCATACGGGGTCAGTCACAGCACAAAATGGCAGGTCTCACGCGCTTCCATCTCACAAGTTTTGACACATCGCATTCACCAGATAACTTTGATCCTGATTCTCAAAAAGCGTGTTTGGGTTCGCTTCAATGCAGAACAGAGTCACCCAAGGTATTATGGGAAGGTTGTAGTGTATTCTAAAAAAAAAAAAAAAGAAAGTTTTATTTTGTGTCCACCCGTCGATTCTGCAGCTTTTGGTGTGACCTTTCTTAGGCTACGGGTGAATATTAACTTTCGCTTCAATCTTTAGCGGTTTTAAGACAATATCTAACTCTCTGTGACGATTCCACAGTTGGATCAGGACAGAATCTAAGATATATAGTCTATACAGGGAACAGCCAAGTTCGACAGCGGCGTTCAATGGCTTCTCGGTTGCGTTCATATGTTGCTGTTTTCCCATACCCGCATGCAAACGTCACTGCTTTGGATATTTAATTATACTGCAATTGTTCATCACTGAGGCAAAATAGGACCCGCTGTGATGTTAGAAGAGAGACAAACCCCGTCTAAAGCGTTTTTTAAAGCGCCAGGTCCTCCACTAAAACGTATTCGAATGAACTGAAAGAGTCTAAAAGCGGGTCTTACCTTTAAATTTAAAGCAACGCGTTGAAGGGACTCCTGCACATAAACGAAGCGTTGTGGAAGATTGTGTTCACTGAATAATGAAGCATGTCCACAAGATTTGACTTGATCATTTTCTTGCGCTGAAGGGGGAAAAGTGCGGCTCGGACCTGTTACGATTGCCCACTCCAAAATCCCCCTCCAACTGTTCCACGCGCATCCCGAGTAGAGAGCATATAATTTTATTACGTCTCTTTTCGGGACAAACGTGTCCATTGATACCGATCAATTAGCATCACAGGAAATGTCCATCTTTTAGCCCGGACTCCCCCCTATTTGGTAGGTGAAATGCGTTGTACCGTTAAAAAGCACTCCATTGTCGTCCGCGGCGTTATTCACAGCAACTAGATAGGTCTCGCGGCACTCGGCTTTGATGACCGAAAAGGCTGAGCACTTGCTAGTATAACACAGTGCTCGGAATAGTCTCTAATCGTTCATTTTTCTCCCGTGTAGCAACTGAAAAAATGAACACATCGCCGCTTGGTCCTGACCTTGAGCGCTCTTACTAAAATATGTTCTTTTCCTTTTTTTTCTTTTTCTTTTTTCAAGAGGAACCTCACTCACATTCAGTCTTGTTATGTTCGGAGACTCGGCGCAGAATTGGATTTGATACCTGTCATCTCAGAAAAGAGTAATCCTCCCTGGCCGACAAAATACATACATACCAGTTAAATTTTGATTCCTTACCTTTTCGGATAACTAGTTCAAGTATATGTTCTTCCAAAAACTCCAGTGTAAATCGGTGTAGACAGCGCGTTCCAAGCATCAGTCACCGCTCTCGCGCCTAAAGAGAAGTAATCAGCGATAAAATGACGTTGATCTACACTGTAACCTTGTGGCGTATTTAATGTAAATAAGGCTGTTATGATGCCAGTCGTATGCATGCGGACGCAAAGGGTTCAGGCACGAGCATTTTTCTATTCTCCTATTCTCCGACTAGAAATCTTATTCTTACGCGTAGTTTAGAGCACTATTTTGATACAATGAAAAACAATATGTTTAAAAGTGTCATTTTGGGTGGCTAATCGCGTTGCCCCCGAAAAAAATATGCATATGACACTGCTTATGAAGATGAAGCGAATACCATATCACGCTACCTCATAGGGTCATATAAAATGTAAATAAAAAGATGTTAGAATGGGAAGTTTGATGATGAAATAAAACTTTTTTTGAGTTTTACTCGTTAAGCAACGTGTCAACGATGACCGTACAGGCAACAAAATGATCGTTAGTGGATGGTTTGATAGGGTATGCATCTATGGAAAAACAGAAGCCGATAATATGTTTGTAGATTTCGTGTCCCAGAGTTGACAAAGGCTAATGCTTCAATATAGTCTTTGTTATAGGATTATATAATGATAATCGTGTAATTACGGGAAAGGATTTGGTAATAATAATGATAACGTATCGAAATACGGCAACAAGGAGCTTGTTTTAAAAAATACACCCACATGTGATATCACGGACGGTTAGGAACAAGGAGCGCTTGAAAAGGTTGACAAAGAAGTAGACATTGATGCGCGTGATTACAGCGAGACGGATTGATTATTCAAAATGTCGAGCCACAGGGACACTTTGAACATTGATTCAGGTAAAACCTGATTCTCAGTGCATCAGGACTGAAATTGCTTCCCCAGAGGGGGGAGAAGAAAAAAACGGACAAACGCCGGTTTTATTCACGCGCACAGAATCCGAGTCCTGTTCCCTTGCCTTACACCAGGACATCATGTAATCCAAACTGAACCAAAGAAAAAGCGCCTAGTAACCTATCCTTTTTATTTGAATAAGCACAGAACAATCTCGCATCGATTAAATATAAAAATATCTTAAGTTTTTTTTTTCTTTCTTTATTTTTTAAAGCAACAATGAGACCAGTGGGTTTCGATTTGTTTAATTATTGTGCTGTCGTGCTTATACTGCCCTGTGATCGTTTAATTATGTTGGCCATTTCTCGGCAAGTAGAAGAGTAATAATGATTTGCGAGAGTAGGCCTATTCGTGAAAACTTACAGACTGTGTGTACGTTCGAAAGTGTGGATGATTTGTGTTGGATACTTGCGTATTTGCGCACAATTCGTACATTTTTCGTTAAAATAAAGCCGTCGATGCACCTACGGAACAACGTCAAGTTGAATGCGTTGTGCATTTTACTACTTTATTCGTATTCAAGACAGTTTTAAAAAGTTTTGCAGTCCTTAAACCGTTCTTGATTCTCACGTATCGCCTTAACGTTCAGAAATTCAGACGACATTTTCCAGTTTAATTTGAATGAGATTCCTTTTTAATAAAATTCAAAAATAAACGTTTAGCCTCTATAGAAATTAGCATACCATCGCCATCAATAATATCGCTACCTCTATGGGAATAATAACTAGAACAGTGGGGCTTCCCCTTTTTTCCAATTCTTCATGGACCAACTGCGCGTTTTCACTTTTCTATTCAAGCTTATATAGCAAGTGAAGTGATTCTTTATTGATGACAGGTCCGACAAAGGAACGAGTATGGGAAAGCAGGTCAAAAGCAAGTGGCCATATGAACTTAAGCATGTATAATTAAACGATGTATTTGGGATATATAATACAAACTGTATAATAATTTAGTGGCACGGCAAGGCAGTGCTTCAAATAGCTTGTGTTGTGTGTGTGTATGTGTGGGTGTGAGCGCGTGCGCGCGTGCCCTGACAAGAATGCAACTTGAGTCGGTATATGTATGCGAGTAGGCCTATTGTGTCGTGACATTCTTAATCAATCACATAGTAGACTATGTTCAATCGAAACTTTTTTGGCTCGTCTGCACTTTCTCAGACGTATACATGTATTCCCTAAAGAGAATGCACTGTGACCCACGTTTCGCCTTATATAACGGTATATCGAGCTATATTGCTTCAAAACAACGTGTTAAATACGCAGCCTATGTCTATGTATGCGTAATAGTGCCTTAGGTGAAAATAGATTGATTTTACAGCAGTCGGGTGCCAAGAAAGATGTACATTTGAGTTGTTAGATAACCAGCAAATATTAAACTCTTAACTATTAATGATAAAAAATTATGAATATTTTTTAATAGTCTCTATTTGTTACCCAGGTTTATACCGAGTGCAAAACCGCTTGTTTGTTTAGGTTTTTTTTTTTTTTTAAATGAGAAAAAGTTCTCCTTCATTAACCACTGTACTATTTAGTATTTGTTTAGCATTATTATATTTTATTGTCTTTGTTGTTGCTGTTGTTGTTAATAATAATAATAATAATAATAATAATAATAATACATCTTTTATGTGTGCAGGCTTACCTCAATCTCAAACTGACAAACTAAGGGGAAAATCTAAAATATAAAGACTTCACAATATTACAATAAATACCTTTTATTCAATAACAAAGGTAATATCAAATTAAAGCAAGTGTTGCTGTATGTTTGCTATGTTCTCAGAAAACAAATTTAGTTAGTTTTGGTGAAATTCAGGTCTTTATTAAAATAAAAAATAGGCCTTTACAATGCATGTATAACTCTGATTAGGACTCACTAGCTGTACATCCTACCCTAAACTCTTGGTCCAAAATTTAGGGACATGCTGATGTTATATTTAGCACTATAGCCCTAAATTCACTGTGCTGCCTATAGCCCTGTGTCCTCAAATCTCCCCTTGCACCAAGAGACCATCGCTGGTATAAACACTGCAGTTTTTTTTTGGGCCACAACCAACCCTGGGACACACAATTCAAGTGTGTTTGTTTTTTTGGGACCACAACAAAATTTTCGTTTATGGCCACCAAAACCCTAGGGCCAGCTCTGCTTGCACCTACTATGGCAATTAACCTTAATTAGTAGGTCAAGGTAGTGAAACTTACTCTCGGGTTGTGGCACCAAGAACTCTCTTTGCTCTTTGCCTAACCTACTTGTGTACCTACTTTGTAAGCTGCTCTGCGCGTAAGACAATGGGATAAAACAAGGAAATGTACTCAAAGGTAGGGAGAACGCACGCGGCAGATTACAGTTATACTGCACAGGGGGCTTAACCGCACAGCTTTAAAAAGCTTTCTGGCACGTCGCAGGGCACACAGGTGACGTAGAGATAAAGGTGCCCTCGTTCGTGCAGTTTGCCCTTGATATTAGAGCACGCCGCTCTTTTCGACGAGGAAGGATTAAGATTCACCCTCTTCTGTACACGTGGACGTGCGTGCAAGTACAGTCAACTTCAAATAATTTCCCATCCTTCGAGATCATACGTGACATTGTGCACTTAACCAGGGTATGAGCTATACAGTCATCGGGAGGTGACCGTATGGGTCATCTGCAGAATGGCAAATTGTTGCCTTCCCATTATTTTTAGATGACAGCTTTGACATAGTCAGTGTTTCCACAACATATCTACAATGTTCTAGGCATTCGTCACGGTTTCTGTAATTATGATAATGGTTTGCAGGGATATGCAGCCCTTTTTCGTAATCCCAATGCACTTCACAGTGGAGAGGGAGAAACTGACCACCCGGGCCTTGGCAGCCATTTTGTGTCAGAATGCATGCTGGTCCTACAGCTATTTTTGGGCCTGTTGGACATTATCAAGAAATAGTTAACAATGACAATGGATTGTACCTGGTTTAATTTGTATGAAAAATAAGTTTGTTTTGAAGGAAGAAGGATTATTCTCAAACAGTTAATTTGTAAAAAAAAATAAAAATAAAATAATAATTTTTTAAAGTTTGGAAAAGCTGTGTACCTCTGGATTATGCTATTGAACTACTTAATGAAAGGAAATAGGATGTCATTCTGAGCCAGTGGAATTTCTGAACACATTTGCTTGCTTGACCTTAAACTGTGAGCGTTTGAAGTACTTAAACTCTGAATCATAAGCGGTTGGCGAGAAAAAAATCTTTTTTAGTTTGTTTAACTAGTTATCATTGTTCATTTTTGTCCGTAGTTGTTCTCTGAATTGCTATTTATATATTTCAACACATGGTAACATATTATTCAATTTTCTTTATTTGGACAAAGATAAATGTTTAACTGCACTGACATGACACGGTGAGCATTTAACATCGATGGAAATGCCACTGAAACAAATATTTGAAACTGAACCTTACGGATGTCGGCAGGTTTTTTTGTGAGCAGTTGTTGAACTTTCTTTTCCACCATACAGTGTTCACATATTCATAGCACAGCTTAAATAAAATTTCCAGCCACAATGCTAAATTGTTTCCCAGAATTAATGAACAGTGAGAACTGTGTCCACGATCCATGACAGAAAGCTGGATGGATGCTAATTCAAATCATATGAATAATAAAACCGCAGAAGAAGATTTCTAAACGAAAACATCTGACTTGAATCGATGGCAAGAAATGCTAAGGCACAAGGGACTAAGCAATGATTACTTCACGTTTAAAAGACTTTTAAAGATAGACCTTATCATTCCCCCGTGTCCTGCTAAAATAAAATGGAGAGCTTTAAGGAACACGGGGAAAAACAACCAATGCATTGAGTTCCTGTTGTTGTGTGTACGCTCAACACAGAAAAAGTAGTAAGAACAAACACCGCAAAAAAGGTGCTGATTAAAGATCCATTAATCAAAGCAAAAACAGTCTAAATCGCCCACTTCTCTCCATGCACGCCTGAGTTAGTGTCTGCACGAATGTGTCGGCCTATATTAGTATGTGTGTTTGTGTGTGTGAGCATGTGCATTTGTATGAGTGCGTTGAGTATATTAGCAAAGAGTCAAAAGTCAAAATTAGACACTTCTCTCCACGCAGTTAAAAAGACATTTTTATTTTAAAATCACCGACATGTTTCGGCAGTACACCAGTACGGCGGTTACATCCAGATAAAGGCTTACTGCCGATACACGTCGGTGATTTTCAAATAAAAAATTTTTTTTTAACTGCATGGAGAGAAGTCTGTGATTTAGACTTTTTTTTGCTTGCAAACTCAACACACTCACACAAATGCACACACTAATATACACATTCATGCAGACACTTACTCAGGCGCGCGCACGTACTGTACATCCACAGCCGAGCACACACCGTACAGTAAGTTCCAAACTCCAGAATTCTGAGATAGGGAACCTTCCGTTTCACCACCCCCAGTCCGAGCAATAAGCCTGGGTATTATTCTCGCTCAGAGTGTTGAGTCATGGTTTCACTATGAGGCATAAAGCAACCACAGCAGCTGCGTACTAATTCTTCAAAGTGACCCCCTCCCACCCCACCCCCCCCCCCCTGCCCCTCACCCTCCCCCTGGAAGAACTTTAGCACATAATCGGACGCATGAGACTCTCCCCGGCTTCTGCAGAGGGCATGTGCCCGCTTGTTATTTGAATGCGCGTGGTAGTCAGGTGCCCACCCCGTATCAGAATCACAGTCTGTTAATCGGGAGGTGTGTGGTGTGCTGATCGGGACATTAGACCTGCACGCAGAAGGATGTTGGTTCGAATCGCAGGGAAGCAGCTTAATGTGCCTAACCGGAATGGCATCGATAAATGTCCGGTTGTATAAACAGAAAAGCCTAATTTATATTACACACTTATACTTATAATTTATACTTTGGATAAGTGCTGGCTGACAAAGCTGAAGTCGCACGACACTTTTTCTTGATGTCGTACACCATCTTCTTGAGTTTGCGGACCCCATCATGTAACGTGAGGGAGTGTGATCGGACAGTTTACAAAATGTAAACAAATGGTCAGCAGTTTGGCATCTCGTTACCATAGAGATAACAGAGCCATTCCCACAGGCCTTTTGCCCAAGTATAAATGCCAAATATCGCGTGACGTCTTCATTTTTTGTGAAGCGACACTTGTAAAAAGCGACCAAGTCTAAATTAGGCTTCAGTCAAGCCTGCATCGTAAGTCTTAGTCTATAAGTGTCCGTTAAGCGGACGCTTTCTAGGTTGCTCAGTTTGCGGTTGTTCCAAAATCATGGCTCTTTATCAAATTCCTTTTGTCAGGGGCTCACGATGGCATGGGGTATTAGGTACTGCCACATCGCGAGCGCTGTGTGACTCTAAGCTCTGCATTCACGTACGAGAGCTTCGGGTTACGGAAAGAAAGGGAATCCCTGAATCGCTGAATGTCTGTCTGCTTTTTCTTCAGCGAACAATCAAGGCATAATACAAACGCATTGTTTTGCCAACATTACTGGCTGTCATAATGTGAATAGTTCAGGAATATTTCCTTTAAATAACTTCACGCAGGAAACTACAGTACGGTGTTATCAACACATCGGCGTGTCTATTACTGCTGACCATTCATCGTCAGCCTAGAAACCGGAAAGATTTTGTGTCACTGCTACTGCAGGTTGGAATATGCATTCTAGAGCACGCTGGAGTCACATGTTACTGGGTCATTCGCTATCATTACCCACAGTGCACCCTGACAGGATAAACGAAAGGAAAGCTTGCTGTATTCCACACATAAACACTGAGAATGGACGCATGAAAGCTGTCGTAGGGGTCAAAGGTCATGGCCACCTGTGCTGAGGAGGTAGCCGCATGCTGCACTGGGTGTTGGAACGCAAAGATTGTAGATTTTGAGTCAAGCTTCTTGAACGAAGCACTTTTTTTCAGGTATAGGGTCTAAGCTCTGATTTTAGTTATGCGGACAAGACTTTGTGGACGACCTGGGACAGATTGCGTCACTGCCGAGTCGCTGCATCTCACACGCTTAGTGGACGACTGGACTTCATGTCCCTACTGTGCAGTCTCTGACTCCACTCTGTACATGGCTGCGCCCACAAACTACACTTCCCAGGCCTAAAAACGCTTTTCACCCAGCCCATGGAGAGTCAATGGGTGATGTCACAGTGACTTTGTCTATATTATTCTACAGTCCATGAATCCAATCAGGTTACAGCAACCTTCACAGCAGTAATAGCTTCCTGGTGAACGTAACACAAAGATTGTAGATTTTAATTCAAGCTCCTTGAACAAAGCACTTTTTTCAGGCATAGCATTTTAGCTCTGATTTTAGTTATGTGGACAAGACCTTGTGGATGATCTGGGACAGTTTGCGTCACTGCCGTGGAGAGCCAATGGGTGATGTCACAGTCTACGAATCCAATCCAGGTTTAAATACAGCAACCTTGACAGCAGTAACAGCTTGCTGGATATATGGAGTACAAAGCCACTGGATCCAATTGGCTGCCGTTATAGTGAGCTTACAAAGTGAAGAGCAAGTTTCCTGTCAGAGCTGTCAGCCATTGGAAAGGTGCAGGCCCGGACCAAGAGAAGCACCGAAGCATCGACGCTGCTTCCTGCCTGCAAAACTGAAAATCAATAAGGATTTATTCTAAAAGAGAGAGAAATCAGGGCGAATCTGGCAGTAGGGGTGATGCATTAAGGGATAGACTAAATTTTTTAAAAAAGAAATGGTCAAGAATTGCCATCCTCTGCAACGGTATTTTCAAGAGGCAAGATCTAAAGCTCGGCTAATGTACTCGGATTTCATTGTTATTAATGTGCTAAGCAGGGACCACTTATCCAGCGTGACATCCGTACTGTGGTTCATTTGGATATTGTGTCAATTTTCACAGCTGGTTATTTATGAAAGCAATTCAGCTTGCAATTTAAGTGCCCCTTTTTAAAAGGCGCCGCTGACTGACTGTAGTCCTACAACAAGCTCCGTGTTTCCCGGACTCAGATTTCATCTAAAGTACCAATTAAATAAAATTCTCTCTTTCTATTCGGACTGTCTGTAACATACCTGTGAAAAGCCAGTGAGATTCCCACTGTTAATTCAGAGCATGATGCATCCATAGGCGGCAGTGTGGTATAATGGGTAAGGAGTTGGTCTTGTAACCTAAAGGTCGCAGGTTCGATTCCCCGCTAGGACACTGTCGTTGTACTCTTGAGCAAGGTACTTAATTGCTCCAGTATATATCCAGCTGTATAAATGGATACAATGTAAGTCACTCTGGATAAGAGTGTCTGCTAAATGCCTGTAATGTAATCCCCTGCTTAAGCCATTGCACATGCAAAAAAAACAGCACTTTTTCCAAAATACTCCATAGAACCAGGTAGTAAATTTAAGCACCGATGTAAAGTCACTTATTGATTTTAAGAGGTGTGGGGGGGGGGGGCCGATGGCGGTTCCAGAGTCCTGAGGCTCAGACTTGACTGACCATCGTCTGGAATACTGCGGGAGGAAGACGACGCCGCTCTTCCTCCAGAAAAGCCAGCTTTAGCTCGGTGGAGGGGAAAGTGGAAAACTGGTGTCTCTGGTGTCGTTCCGGAATGCCTCATAAAAACTTAATGGGGTTCAGGCCTGGGGACGGAGAAGGCCGGGCACAGACGCACTGGTAAAGCAGACCTTGGGTGCAAACACGTATTTGTTTTGGATTCAAATACTTTTTTCTGTGCTCTAGAAACCTGGCTTCAATACCTGGCTGTTTTATAACACCCAGGTATTGAACAGAATATATTTTTATCAAAATTAATTTATGAAAATTAAGCACAGCAGCAGTAATAATACAATTTTTTTTTAAATCAAATTAAAGGGCCACATCGGACACTCAGGGCAAAGGGGCAGGTGCTCGGGCCACCAGAAGTGTTGTGTCTCTACCTGTGACATCATGCCACTTCCTACGAGAACAGATCAATGACATTGTTTTCCTTAAACAGTATTCCCTCGTTGCATAACTGGGATCTAGACAAAGCCACAGAATACCTCCATCGGTGTTATTCTGATTCTGATAGAGAAAATCTACCTCTACCATCTACATATCTACTTAAACTCCTCAGTGTGTCCCCAATATCAGTGCCATTCAAAACCTCCGCCATCCACACAACCATCCTTTATATATATATATATATATATATATATATATAATGCATCGTTCATTATTAATGGGAGGCTGGGAGCCTGTGATCTTTTCAGCCCAGCCCGGGCTAACTTATCCCATTGATATTTATGTATATATTACAGTAATATAGCGGTATAAGGCGGGCGGAGTGAGATATCAGCTTACCCGAGACTGGAGGAAATCGGAGATAAGGGATACTTAATATCCAGCTCACATTGTGAGACAGAGAACTCTTAATAGCACTTGGGGGGGTTTCTGAGCAGGTAATGCCCTCTTTTCTTTGTCTAGAAACACTTTCACGGACTCTTAACTTTGATAATACAAATCGAGGGGTCACAGATAAATGCACCTTAATGGCTTAAATCTGAAGATTATGGTACATCCTGTCTGGATGTTAATGGTTGGAGGAAGCTCTTCCGAAAGTGTTATCTCGGTATTAAAAAAAATATCTTTTTTTTTTTCTTTTTTTTTTATATGTGTGTCACTTTGTATTAGATTCAAACCACTTTCTATTCGTGGCGACTGTAATCACAGGCCAAAGGGAACGAGCACGTACGCTATTAGGAGCGACGCCGCGATGTCGACCAGCGCCACGGAAACGTTAGCGGTGTTTGTTTGTGTGTCTGAATGATAATGAGCGCTCAAATGGTAGCCTGTATCGCGTCGGACTGAAATGTGAAATTTAAAATTCAACTTAGCATTTATGAGGGGAATGTATTCCCGGACACATTCAGGCATTCTTGAGAGTATCCATATAAAAAGAGACGGGGAGAGAGAAAGAAAGAAAAAAAAGCTTTCTTGAGGCAGCAGAAGACTTTTTGTTTCCCCAATTACAAGCCAGGTGATGCATATTTTAACAACCCCGACACACATTGTTGGGCCAGATCCAGATCGAATTATTTATGATTATGAAAATGAAATGAAAATGTGAAAAGTATGACAATGATTATGAAAATTATTTATAGCTCCCTTTTCCCCAGCTTTGGGTCAAATCTGAATAGAGATGAATCCTTTTTTAAATTTTTTCCACTTGAGATAACTTACTTTAAACAAACGAGATAGAGTTTGCAGTTTCAGGAGTACAACATTTTAAAGGAAGCCACAGCATTATTACAAATGCTTTATTTGCTTTATTACAGATTTTTTTTTAAAATAAATAAAAAGTTCCTGATAAAAGCCACAGCCAAAATATAATGTATTTTTATCTTAAATAAAGCATTTCTCTTGAGCAGCGTTGTATCTCCCTTGAACGTACCTTAAGCAAACCTTCCGAGGCATCGCTTTGGTTTTTTTTTTTGTTGTTCAAGGGCAAATTCTCCCACACATACACAGGGGCGACATAGCTCAGGAGGTAAGAGCGGTTGTCTGGCAGTCGGAGGGTTGCCGGTTCGAATCCCCACCCTGGGCGTGTCGAAGTATCCCTGAGTAAGACACCTAACCCCTAACTGCTCTGGTGAATGCAAGGCATCAATTGTAAAGCGCTTTGGATAAAAGCGCTATATAAATGCAGTCCATTTACCATTTACATACAAAAAAAAAAAAAAGATAATCGCAAAAAGAACAAGACAAGGCTCCGGTAAAGCGGTGCACTCTCGGCTTCAGAGCCTGGGGAGACAGAGGATGGCTGCTGAGCTGTGTGCAAAGACGCGTGATTCCCTGGCAGGACACTGCTGTTGTACCGTATGGGGCGACGTAGCTCAGGAGGTAAGAGCGGTTGTCTGGCAGTCGGAGGGTTGCCGGTTCGATACCCTGCCCTGGGCGTGTCGAAGTGTCCCTGAGCAAGACGCCTAACCCCTAATTGCTCCAAACGAGCTGATTGGTACCTTGCATGGCAGCCTTTCACCGTTGGTGTGTGAGTGTGTGTGTGAATGGGTGAATGAGAGACAGCATTGTAAAGCGCTTTGGATAAAAGCGCTATATAAATGCAGTCCATTTACCATTACCATTTACCCTTGAGCTTAAGGTGCTTAACCTGAATTGCTCAAGTAGATGTCCAGTTGTATAAATCGATGCTGTGTAAAAGTACAAACCGGTCAGTAATCTGTAAAAAATCCAGAACATTTGTACCACCTGATTTTTGCCCCGATTTTTTTTTACTTTGTGAGCCGGCACCAAATAGTTTAAAATTTTCTAAAAGTCAAACCAAGGCAAGTGAAGTCAACTAATTTTCTGCTTTCACACTGAAAATGCAACAGAGCTGACCCCCCCATTCGTGGTGGCTGAAATAAGTTGCAAGAATTGTTCCCACGCTGACCTTTGACACATACTGGCATACTTCAGGTGTGTGGGGGGGGGGGGGCACCCAATAAAAAACATGCATTCAACAAGGCATTCTCAGTTCCAACGGCTCCCCAGTCCCCTCCCATAATGCCATCTTCCAAACCGTCTGCTATTTATGTAAACTGTGCGGTAAAAAAACAAATTAGGATGCACTCTCAGGCGTACATTATACACACCAGCAAGTGTACGCGCGCACGCGCGCACGTACGCAAACACACTACGCCCGCCACGAGCATCTCCTGCCCTCCCCCAATAGATGATGACATCATCCAGTTCTTGGCTCCTCTCCCAGATTAAATGAACAGCCCTCCGTGCATAAACGGAGAAAATATAAACCTTCATTTTCTTATAACAAGGCATTGAATATTGTGTGGATGTTGCAGTCTTGTGGGGAGGGGGGGGGTGCAGTGAGGGGGGGGGGGGGGGGTACTGCATAGGGCCCATCCTCAGATGGAAGAACAGTGTCGTGTTCCTGTTTCCTGTTCTCGCAGGTGCGCTGTGTGCGTGTGTGTTTGTGTGTGTGTGTGTGTGTGTGTGTGTGTGTGTGTATGTGGGGGGAGGGGGGGATTTGTGGAGGGGTTCATAGCTCATAGTTCTCACAGGTAATGCTGCCATTGGTTTGGCCCTGTTTTGAGGGATGAAGACGGAGAGAGAGGGCGAGAGATTCTCCCCGCATGGGTCACCAAATTACAAACAGGTGATGGGGGGGTTGGGGGGGGGGGGGTTACCCAGGACATATACAGGACCAAAATATTTCAATTTGTAAATGTTCTGTAAAGGTGAGCGTTCAGAAGAACTGTCCCAATAGTATATCGGAATTGATGCACGGCAAAACGATTAGTGTTCACTTAATTTATTTTATCTTTTTTTTTAGATCTTAAATTTATTAAATCTTTTTTTTCTTTAACCTTTATCCAAGGTACTTTATCAGAGTAAAACATACTCATCAGCGATGGACATAAAGTCATCTTTTCTGACTGAGCGTTCAGATGAAGGTTATAAATAAGACTCTGCAGCTTTTCCAAACAGAAGCAGCCAGCGAGCGTGCGGCACACACCGCAACACAGGATATTCATTAGGGGCGGGACTGCGGATGTGTAGTCTAGTGTGTTATGCGACAGGGAGATGATATCTCATTATTCGCAGAAAAATGGAAAACTGGCGTAATACCACCTTTGCGACCAAACTCTGTTATGATGTGTGAGCACTCCTAAATTATTGTCCTCGCTGAATTTAGAGGACAGTTTATTTGTGATGGTTTATTTGGGGGGGAGTTACACTCTATTGACAATGCTGTTGCACTGTAAGCAACTGTGCATAAGTCACCGTGGCAACCGAAACCCTTCAGCTGGCCGAACATTCTGAATCCTGTTTGCAGTAACAGCAGCTGCATGAAGCTAATGGTGTAACGACCAGAGGAGATTAACCCCAAGAAAGGCATTGTGACATCACAGCATGTAACTAAGTAAGGAATTGTGACATCACATCATGCCATTTTTTGTTTCCACTGACTTCAGAATTATGTTTAAGAGACCTTGATGCGATGTGAACATTTTTGTACTTTTATATATTCAATCTATCTACTGAATTTTTCAGTGTTGAAAAAAACTAAATTTTCACAGGTTTTTGACAGGTCTTTAAAAGTCGCCTGAAAAATTGTGCTGTATAATCCCCACTCCCACTACAAAACCAAGTGTTTCAGCGGCAATAATTGTAGGCTTTAGCTCAATTCAAACTGGCAGTTGAACTGGACACGCTTCAAAGGACAACGACTCTCATTGGCCTAGTGGTAAAAAACACTCAAACTCCAACTCATAAATTCAGCAACAAAAAAAAAGAAAAGAAGCTACAGACTTCACAAGAGGAGATCTTTGACCGGGTTGTGGCAGTTACTGCAACCTCACGCTTTTAAAAAACCGCCAGGCCTAGACTTCAACACTCTCGCCTTGAGTTTCACTTCCTCTTCAGGGTCGCCCGCTCTTATCTGGACTCCTCAACAAAGGGCCTGATTCAGGGCGGCCCCCGGATGCCGCCGCGCGGGTCAAAAGTTTGCAGAGAGATGATGCCATAATGTGCGTTTCACACAAAGCATGACACATGTAAAGGGCTTGGGGGGGGGGGGGGACCTGAAAAGACTCTGTTAGTGCAGTGGCTGGGCATATTTGAAAGGGGGGGGGGGGGGGGGGGTGAAGTCATATCCCGGGTGTATCCGTGTGTTCCGGGATTCACGGAAGTGCTGGGTTTGGTAAGTCTGGTCCCCCCCGCACAGGATCACAGTATAACCGAATGCCACCCCCCCCCCCCTCCCCCAAACACTCCCACGTATGAGCGTATATCTGCAGCTACAGAGGCAATTATGCCTGATAAAATGCCCGAGTGAGCTCATGAATTACTGAAGAACCAGAAAAGAGTTTCACAGGTTTATGAATCACAACTGCTACACCCCCACCCTCCCCCCTTGCATGCACACACACACACACACACACACACGTGCACACACATACAAACACGAACACACATGTACATACACACACCACATGCACACACACACACACACACACACACAAACACAAACACAAACATTCACACACACATACACATCACACACACACAAAAATGTACACACACCACACACATACACATGCACATGCACAAGCACACACACACACACACATACACACACACAAACCTGCACAGATGCACATACTGACACACACACACGCAAACCTGTACAGATGCACACACACACACACCACATACAGATTCGCACACACACACACTAGTTTGTACTGACTGTGTGTGAGGCATTACCAGGAGACGCCACCTTTAATACTCCCTGTGTGTTGAGTGGCTGCTGCTTTCAGCACAGCGACAGCCAGACCGCAGTGATGAGAGGCAACAGGCAGCCAATCAAACACAGAAATCCCATTTTTTGGTGCCAAAAAAAAAAAAGTGTGTTCTCTGCATCTGTAGAACGACCTGTGCGTGACATCACGTCTGCTGTCGATCAATCAGCCCCTCCATCCCCCATCCCTCATATTCACACGCATAGCCATGTTCACCTGATCGCCTAATTCACTCACAGAGTTCAGCCTGCTATGCCAAAAGACCCAGGTCTCCACCATTGCACCACCGAAGCTGCTCTCGTCCATCTTAAGCAGCAATTTCCATTTTCACAACACCTTCCGACTTTATTTGCTTCCTTTGAGGAGCGTCAGTGAAATGCGCTGATTCCCACTGACAAAAACCCGCATGAATATTCACCGGAGAGGGCAGCATGTATGGTGGGAACGGTGGACCTTGAACGTCGTACAAACAGCAGGCTTACACTTCCTCGCGCAGGAAATACGAAATAATGGCACAATTTGTCACATACTGTGGTGGGCTGAGATGTGACCCCCCCCTCCCCCCCCAATAAATATCACAGAAATGAGATAAAAACGCTTAAGTTGGTACGAAGTGCAGCATCCTTTCTGATTCCTAATTTTAGAAGTGTAGGTGCAGAGAGAGGAGTGCACGTGACAAGTTATCAAAAACACAGAGTTAGGGTTAAGGTTAGGGTTAGTCAAGCACCTTGCTCAAGGGTTACAACAGCAGCGGCATCCAACCCAGGAATCGAACTCGCAACCATTCCAGGGCCAGTTCCTTGCCCATTATACACTGCGTGGCCGCCCCAGCGTATACGTACAAACCGGCAAATGTAGTCCCGCGTTTTCCACGTCGTTTGGTTTTCTCCAAACGATTATCCCGACTTGTGTCTTTCTAATCTCATGGCAACATCAGAATGAATATCCCTGGCTTATCTGCCCATGTTAGTGTATCACTTGCAGGGAAGGAAGTTCTTCAGCATTAATTGAGGGGAAATTAAATATTCGGCCGTAACCGTGAGCAACGCAGAAGAACACAAGCCTTGCGACACTCACGCTGTACCCTTTGTTACGAGGAGATTTTCTGAGGTGCAGGCCCATATCAAAACAAACACCACAACAAAAACACACACACACACACACACACACACAATCATAAACATGCACACATGAACATACACATACACACAAACACAATCACAAACACAATAACAATGTCACACATACACATACACAAACAAAAACACAATCACAAACACAGTCACAAATACACACACATACATACAGTACACACAATCACAAATATACACACACACGCGAACACAATCACAAATATATACATACACACACATACAGTACACACAAACATAAATACACACACAGGCATACTCACAAACACAATCACAAACACACACACACATAAACAGACACAACAGCAGATTTAAAAAAAAAATGGATTTCTCGGACATTTGTCCAAACAATTGCCTCTCGAATCACCTGAAGATTCAATCAGGAACATTAGCATTCCCTTTGCAGCAGCTGCGCCGTGCACTGGTAAACAACTCAAAAACGCGAAGGCCTTTCCAGCGCCGCCATCCTACATTTCATTAAGAACATTTGAATTCTCATGAATTTGTAAATACTCGCTCTACTGCATGCAGGAGAAACACATCTCAAAATAACCTGTCTTCTCACGCTAAGGAAGACTCTGAATTTTAACAATTAACTTATGAGACACACACACACACACACGCACACGCACACGCACACAAAACTAGACTGGCACATTTTTTTAAGTGTACAGGCAAGGAGATCATGGGCTCCCAGAGGTGCAGGGTGAACACTGCTTAATAATTACATCTCATCAAAATAATCAGCTTATGTGAGACCGTGTATGGGGTCCACAATGTCCAGGACTCTGCATCCCCAGTGCAGTCGTGGTATTTATAGTGCCTAAAGGACACAGCCTTCAATACTTCACCCTGTCTGAAGGATGTCTGCTCCTATTTGAGAAATGATCAGTCTTTGAACCTTATGCCTTCCCAAAACAATGATTCTGATTCAACTAAAATGGGGATTTTATAAGTGCATGTTTTCAGGGAGAAAAAAAAATGTTTAGTGCATTAACGCATGGATGCTGGGCACTTCATTCTCAAAAAGAAAATGCTTAAAAATTCAGCACGTGGCCAAATGGATGTACAGAAACTTAAAATGATTCAAATTAAAATTACACAAACAATTATTCATTTTTAGTTTTAGTTAATTATTTATTTGTATAACCTGAAAATAACATGCTGGCTGCAGTGAGGTACAGCCCACAGGAATCTGTGGGACCCAAGATTGCAGCGATGCTGGTGGGGGGCGGGGGGCGGGGGGCGGGGGGACTGGGGCACTCTGTCCCAGGCCCGGGCCCGAGGGGGGTCCAGGATATGCTATGTAACCTTTTTAATAACCTATGAAATATATCGGGGGGAGGGGTGTTCTCTCCAATATATTTTGTCCCAGGTTTGAGAATTCATAGCTGCATTCTTGCAAGAGTGTGAAACCTGGGGGCAAGGTTAGACCGCAGAGAGAGGGGGTTCCCCAGTTCAGGGGACCAACTCACCAAAACCCCCCTCTGAAAATCTGGGAGGTGTCCAACCCCCCCTGGGGGAGAGAGTGCACGATCACAGCTCTCCGGTCTCACAGCAGGCCCGCGTTCTCTCAGACGACCCGATGACCCTTGACCTCTCAGCTCAGCCAATCCCTGCACGTGCCCTGCCCAACGACCGACTCACCACTACAGACACGACGGCTTCAGCTCCGCTACTGAAGAAACAGCGGTCCCTTCCACGTTCAGACGTACTGTAATGTGACTGTACTGTCTGTAACGAGTATATAAGTGCGTAGTCATGGAGATAAAGCCAGGCTGAGATAGATGGCACGTCATCCCCATATAATCTCACACAGTCGAGCAGCTGGAAAACCCTGAACCAGCCTTGAAGCCCAGATTTCAGGCCCTGAAGCCCAGATTTCAGGCCCTGATGCGCAGATTTCAGGCTCTGATGCACAGATTTCAGGTCCTGAAGCACAGATTTCAGGTCCTGAAGCACAGATTTCAGGCCCTGAAGCACAGATTTCAGGCTCTGAAGCACAGATTTCAGGCCCTGAAGCACAGATTTCAGGCTCTGAAGCCCAGATTTCAGGCCCTGATGCGCAGATTTCAGGCTCTGATGCGCAGATTTCAGGCTCTGATGCGCATATTTCAGGCTCTGATGCACAGATTTCAGGTCCTGAAGCACAGATTTCAGGTCCTGAAGCACAGATTTCAGGCTCTGGTGCGCAGATTTCAGGCCCTGATGCGCAGATTTCAGGCTCTGGTGCGCAGATTTCAGGCTCTGATGCGCAGATTTCAGGCTCTGGTGCGCAGATTTCAGGCCCTGATGCGCAGATTTCAGGCCCTGATGCGCAGATTTCAGGCTCTGATGCGCAGATTTCAGGCCCTGATGCGCAGATTTCAGGCCCTGATGCGCAGATTTCAGGCTCTGATGCACAGCTTTCAGGCTCTGAAGTGAGATTTCAGGCCCTGAAGCACAGATTTCAGGCTCGTCTCCCTGAGGTTGCAGGATTTATACACGGACAAGCAAGCCATGAAATTTACACGGGATGAGGAATTTATTTTTTTAAGTAGCCTCATGTAAGATTAAGCTTCAGAACTTTCCCAAATCCTTTTTTTTTTTTTTTTTTTTTTTTTACTTAGCGAGGGTTTATGTTTGCCCCACATAAAAGAATTAAGTATAGTCATCCCGTACTTAATAATACAAGTGCCACAGTCCAAGCATTGAGCTGCCATCAATTGGTTGCATAAATTCCTTTGTATTTTTATTTTTTTTTCCCGGAGATTTGCGTAAGCATCCTTGCACAATCGCACCATGTTGAAAAGAGTGGGTTTTAATACAATGCGCTGGCATTGTTGGGGGAATCGGGTATGGGGAGGGGGGGGGTGGAGAATACCTTTCGATCTCGAGCGAGAATGGAAAAATCTTTATCAGCCATTTCGCCATTGTGCAAACTCATAATGACAACCCAGGCAATTTATTTTTAATTGATGCCCTTTCTGAAGAGGGAAAGAGCCATTTTGAAGCACGCCGCGTCTCTTCAGTGAGCAGAGTAAACCAGCGACACAAGAGCCGGGCGTGAAATGAAGGATGTTCATCATTATTCAAGTGAGTGGTGGAAAAAATAAAAAATAAACAGAACAAAAAATTATTATACGCTCATAATTAGAATACACAAACAAACGATGAAACCCAAATGTGTTGTTTTTTTTTTTTGTGCCAGATATGCGGGGAAATAGCAGTGAGTGTTGCTACGATGTGGAAAGGCATAAACCCCCCACAAATATATACAGCAATGTGTTCAGGTGGTCATTTACGTAAAGCAACTCAGATGATGCACAAGCTTGCTTAAAAAAAAATAACAGGGCCAATGGCCCACATTAAAAACAAGTCTGTTCAGGAACGTGCCGTCCCACACTGGTAATCACTGCACTAAGAGCATACCATCAAATCATTAAAATTTACATTATAACTAAGCAGCTTTGCTTTATGTTTTTTTTTTTTTTTTTTGTTGTGTGGTTTTGGCCAATGGTGTTATTGGCACATTTAGAAAACAGTTACTATGCTGGCCCCCTGCTCTCACGGTATGGCCTTTTTTTTTTACACGCAGATGCTAAACAGGCCCGCGACAGACATCAGAGCCAGTTATTTTACACGGTGAAATGAGAGAATCTATCACCCAAAGCCCTTCATTTCAAGGTCTAGATGAAGCGGTCACAGAGTTTCCTGCTAAACGGAGTGCCACACCAGCGAAATCCGCGAAGTGCATTGTGGGATATAAATCAATAGATATAATGTCTAGGGTGCCGCACCTGTCATCTGTTTTTTCTTCATGATCCTTAATTAACCCTAACTGTAAATCCCCTAAAGGGACAAGTATTGGTTCAACACTGCAAAGACAATCTGTTCATTCCATGGGACCCACATTGACATTAATTAACTCCTCCTTCACGTTGACTAAGAAATAAATACAGTCACGCCTGTCAGCTGATCAAAAAATAAAGTTTGGCAAGTTCATTTTTAGGGATTTCCTAATTTGCCAAAGCCTGTACATGAAGAATACTAACATTAAGATTTATTTGTGAGTTAAAATTAAACACAAATGCTGATCGAATACAACCGATGGATGAGCACTTATTTTTCCAACTAAAAATACCTCTAATGGTCTTATTTATTGTGATATTATCTGCTCAATATCATCTCTTCCCTTAACCGGGGAACTGATTTTCTATATATTTTTGTTTCGTACCATATGGCCTGGGCCATACTACCACCCCTAGGTGTGTGTATATATATATCGAGAGACCACACTGGGGTCTGTCATTACACTGTATATACATCATTCATTAATACAGCTGGATATCGGCTGATATAATCCAGGATAAGTGTCCTGCTCAAGGGGGTGAGAGCAGCTCAGCACTTCTAGCCTCGGGGTCACAAACGGAGCCTCCAAACCGCCGATGTGCCACACCGCTATGCTAGTGCAGGACAGCCGCGAACGCTAACCGAAGAAGCTCCGCTGGCACAGAGGACAACGCAACGCGCACCGCGGAATGAAACGCTGTGTTTTTTTACTTAAACGTCCTGAGTTAAATGAGTCCTAACTGGAAAACAGGGGCAGCCGTTGGAAGCACCCAGATGTTTTTCCTTGTGATCTCTCCAGTTGAAGGCTCAATCTACTGGCAAAAAAGATGATGGGGGCAAGGGGGGGAGGGGGGGGCGGGAGGCTGGGTTGGGTGGTGCTGAGGGTGAGAGACTGTCAGAGATGGGGGGGGAAGGGGGTGATAGTACTCATTATCCTGATTTTCAACCCCCCCCCCCCCCCCACACACACTCTTGTCGAACTGCCTTTTCCCCTCTTCTTGACATTTTTTTTTTTTTTACTTATTTATAAGATTCTTCATGTTTCTCTGCCAATTCAGCACAGTGCCATTTAGATCTAATTTAGAAAATATGCTCTTTCTCTCTTTCCTGTCATCACCTTCTCTCTGCTCCCTCCTCTCTTTCATTCGTTTAATTTTAATTTATTTTTTTGTTAGTTTTGCATTTTTTCCCCCTTCGGCTGGGGGGTGAAGGTGTTTCATATTTGTGTGACACGTTTACGTTTCCCCCCGATTTGTGCAGTGGGCAGGGTTCACCACGGTTGCGAGGTGCCTGACGTTCCTGACAGCAACGACAGGCCCTTTCACAAGGTTCCTGTCAAGAGCCACTGCATGTGGCTCTTCAGTCCCCCACCCCCTCCCCCCCCCCCCCAGACCCCCCTTGCCCCCCTCCCCCCCCTCTGAAAGGCTCAAAGTGATGCACAAACAGCAGTGCACAAACACATGAAGGAAGAAAAAAAAAGAGTGGGGTAAAAATCAGAAGAGGACTTGGCTTGCCCTGTTTAAAGAACTGTAACATATGTGATTGCGGTACCCTCCTGTGTGTGTGTGTGTGTGTGTGTCAGGGTTAATGTTTCTTAGCGTCTGTCATTCAGGATGCACGCGGAAATCTGCACAGGCCTGCTGTATTACACCTGTCTGTGTCTCCAGGTAACCAGTGGGTCGGGATAATAAACCAATCACCCGGTGCTTTGTCAGGCCTGTGCCAGTTGTTATTAGGCAGGTGTATGCGGGAATGCGGTTAACTGGTCAGATTAACAGGGCTGGGTAAAGAGGATTATTTCTGAGACGCTGTCCTGCAGGGACACCCGACAGCCCCTGAGCAGCTAAGCTGAGTGGCAGTCAGATGTGTGAATATTCATATATTTCTCTCTCTCTCTCTCTCTCTCTTTCTCTCCCATCTCTCTCCACTCTCTCTCTCTGCTAATGTTTTAATCACTTTGTCTGTTTAAAAAAAAAAAGATATGAACTATTTTACAAGTCCTGATCATTATCAGCACTTAAGGCAGGTGACATACTGTATTATCACACTTCTGTAATAGCAAATTTAAAGAATTACAACAATGTAAAAGCAGAACTGTACCGTATTGCTTCTTCCAAGGGAATCACATCATGAAATCCCCATATTTATTATATACAATTATTTTTCTCATCATCATGCTACATTATTGGGGGTTGGGGTTATTTGGCCTGTTTTGTAATATTGGTAAATGAACAATGTCAAAAAAAATAAATAAAGGAAAAAAATAAACATGTAAATGATCATCCATACTCTTCGTCATTTTGTGACAGGCAGCTGTGCATTGTGCTGCCGCCAGCATAGCCATCTATACAATACCCCCTGTTCTAGAAAGATCTGTGCAGCGGCAGTTGGAAAGGGTAGTTTCGACCTTACCTGGCCATATGTACAATAGGAGAGCAGGGCATGTAACTTGGCGTCCATATCTGGTCATTCCAGGACAGAAAGGACATGTGTCCACTGTTTCCCAAAATGCAGGCCGACGAGTTACGCGAGGATTTAAAGTGAGTTGCAAAAAAAACACATTTACAAAAATAAATAAATAACTTGTTGTATACAGTACGCCTTCGGCTGAAATTCAGGTAAATTAAACACAGCGTCTGTCAGCTACAGACAAGCACTTAAAATCCACATAAGAGTTTTTTTTTTACATAAAACTTAGAAAGTCCATATTTTAAGACGTGTCAGGCTTAAATCTTCATAAGCGGAGGGGCACATAAAACACATTATCTCATTAATCGTGTCGCAGGTTCATAAAGTTTGGGAGCCACTCTGTCAGTGCATGAGCAGGTTAATGTCTGTCTGTATTTAGCAGGCTGAATGCCATGAATATATTCTCATCTCCAAAACATAATTTGTAATCGCTCCGGTCAATTAGACATTCAATGTCTTGGGCAGGATTCATGCCATTCTTATAAATAACTAGCTCTTAACCTTTGACACTTTCCTGTGGAAACGGCTAGTCCCCTCACATACACTTATTACTCATATACACACATTTGTACTCCAATATCCTTATTTAAATTTTTAAATCACTGCCTCTCTCTCTCTCTCTCTCTCTCTCCTTTTCTGTCTGTCTCTCCCTCCCTCTCTCTTTTTTCCCCCACCTCTTTCTCTGTCTCTCCTCTATACTTTCCTCTCTTTCTCTCTCTCCATCACCGAACATACCTGGCCCACGAGGAAACATTTTTCACCGACCCTGTGAGATTGCTGCTGTGTGTGGGCTCATGTACATACAGTATGTGAGATTCAGTCTTCAGCAGGTCAGCACTAAAAAAATGAGCTTTCTGGAAATTAATAGAACAGTTATTTAATGGTTGACGCAGCTGAAACATGTATAGGCACCGATAATCATTTGCTTTCATCGAATGGCATCTCTTTGCTGGGCCAAACAAACACAGCATTCGCTAAGACAAAGGCATTCCCAGATGTCGGCAGGACGCTTATGGAGGTTCATTAGCAGAAATGCACAGAATTGAAATATATGCACTTTTTGAAGCGGATCACCTGTGATGTTCTTCTAGTCCTAGGGTCCGATCCACCATGAAGGGTCCTCGGGCGTAGGAGGGGTCAGCCGCGCCTGTAGGATGAGACAGTGTAACCATGGATACAGCTGGGGAGAAGGTCATCAAGGTCAGGCAGGAGACCTTTGGATACGGCCGGGTCAAAGATCAACTGGAAGAGGAGGGGTTTGGGGGGGGGAGGGCGGGGCTAGTAGTGATAGTCAATTAGTACAGGATAGGATTTATGTCGTTTGCTGGTTCGGCTTGATTTGATTGGCTTGGTCAGACTGGGCATCGAATCAGGAATTTCTGATCGGTGATTGGCTGCCTGGTCATTTTGTGAGTACGCGAAAGGCAGGACCACAGACTGGATTCCAACAACCTGCCCTGTACAACATGTTGTTTACAGAGGGGGGGGGGGGGGGGGGGGAGAACACATCAGAAAAGTGCACATCAAGATTTGCTATATCAACCACACCCCTGTCATCATCTAACAAAATTTATATTACAACCAAGTCAAAAAATGATATTGGCACCCGGCTAAAAACCATTTAAACTGAGGGCTTTTTCTCTGCAGGCACAACATGAACAGCCCTCAGGAAAAAGGACCCTGAAAAAAAAAAACATAACAACCAATAAACAAATACTGTGGAATAATGCAGCACAAAGATGTTTTTATGGAAATGAGCATCCACGTTATGCTGGAAATATGGTCGCGATAATCCCTCCTAGATTAAACATTATGCAATACAATCAAATCCTCGCAACTTTCATGCATTAAATCATGATGTGATTACATATTAAAATGCCATAATCTCCCTGTAATTTTAATTTTAAACCAAACAGGGAGCATATGGAAGAGGTGAAGTTGAGACTAACACGTCTATAACCTTCTGCAAAGCAATGACCCAGTAACAAAAATCGTGATCAACAAAATCTGGAAAACAAGTCCAATGTGAAAAACGTATACATTGTGATACATTTGGTTATTGTGATTTTTTGGTTATTAAAAAACGTTTTTCTCTGAGAAGCGGCTTCATTTTGCCCATTTCCAAGATCAGGTCACTTAGGAGATGAAATCCCCCTTCTGTAGACGAGTAAAAATAACCAGAAGTAACACCCATGTGGCGTCTACGTTCAAAATCATAACCCCGTGGACGTCATCACCAGGCTGCCCCCCTTAGAAGAGAACCCCCTTCTCGTTTTGGGGCAGATTTACCGCCGGTCTGCGGGTCCCGGGGCGCGTGCGGGCTGACCGATCCCCCACAGGCCACCGGAGAAGCCCCCCATGCGGTCGGTGATCGTCCCTGTCCCCTGAAGAGGTTAAAGGGTGACTAATCGCTCCCGGGCTCTCCCGTAAATCAGGGGCCCCGCGGGTGGAAAACGCAGAGCGCGGAGAGGATGAACGGGACCCGGAACGCCGGTGTCAGGTGATCTCTCCACTCGAGGGGCGGGGGGGGTGGGGGGTGGAGGGGGTGAAGTTTATCATCGCAGGCTGCAGCTGACAATGGTGCTCGCGCTGGCAGAGAGATTGAAGAACAATGAGGCGTTTCAAAAAGCGCCTCCCCCCTAAACCCCCCCCCCTCCCCCCGACCCCCCCATTCAGGGCGACTGAATTCCGCAGCGGGGAATGTGGAGAGGGGGGTAATGTCGCCTCATTAACAGGTCACCCACACAGTGAGGTAGAAGATGCTGACACTTTATCAATGTGCCACCCTCTCTCTCTCTCTCTCTCCCTGCCTCTCAGTCACTCTCTCTTGCTCTCTTTCATTCTCTGTCTCGCACTCTCTTGTCTGTCTCTTTATCTCTCTTAACTTCATCATCAAATATGCTTTATTTGCTTGGTACACTATCACCAAAAGAAAAATAATAATAAAAAGAAGAATACTTGACAACAGCAGCAACACACAACAACAGCAACAACAGTAATAATAATGAGGATTGACATTTTTAGATCACTTTTCTCGCTGTCCCTCCGGTGCAATTTACATTGCTTTGTGCATAACATCCATTTATACAGCTGGATATATACCGAAGCAATGCAAAGGTACAATGGCAGTGTCCTACCTGGGAATCAAACCTGTCACCTTTAGGTTAACGAGACCAGCTCCTTACCCATTATACTGCACTGCCACCCTGTGGTCCGGAGGAGTTCGCAGGAGCGCCTCCCTCTGGTTAACTACTGGAAGCAACACGGTGCCTTATTTGTGTGAAAAGAGAGAGCATCACAACTGCCACGTCAGCGGGCGTGAGACATCACAGCATGGGTGGCAGTGTGGTATAATGGGTAAGGAGCTGGTCTTCTAACCTAAAGGTCGCAGGTTTGATTCCCTGGTAGGCCACTGCCATTGCATCCTTGAGCAAGGTACTTAACCTGCATTGCTTCAGTGTATATCCAGCTGTACAAATGGATGCAATGCAAATGCTATGTAAAAAAAGTTGTGTAAGTCGCTCTGGATGAGAGCGTCTGCAAAATGCCTGTGATGTAACGAGGCTGTGATGGATGTGATGTGAAGGACAAATGATGGACAGAGAGAAACTGACAGAGGACGATGAGAGGTAACTTTCTCCTGTATTGTGATAAATATGTAATGCTGTAGCCTACGACACACTCCATACGACAGCGTACGAGCGTACGAGCTGGGCACGAGCCAGCTTTCAAAGGAGAGGCTGGAGGCCACTAACAACAAGGAGGAAAGAAGAAAAACACCCAGGAGACCTTCAGGAGCTGCGTGTGATGATGACAAATCTCCAACAGACTCGATTTAGTTGGTCTTTTAAATAGAAACATACTGTGATCCCCTTTGAGCAATGGGTTTAAAGTAGCGTGCCATTCTTGAAATTCCTACAAAATGGAAACGTTTCGTCTCTCGCGGCAGCCAAACACGTAATTCTTGCGTAGTTTTTAAAAAGTGTGATTGTGCGTTTAACTTTGCTGCAACAAGGTACTGAGCAGGTGCCACGCATTTTAAAAGACTGAAAGACTGAAATCACGTGCTTGGAAAGGAAAGAATCTGGGTTAGTCAGGGTTCTGGGTGGGTATTCTTTGGTTTTATTGGCTGATGTAGTACTTCCGTAGACTCCTCCAGGTGTCACCTGGAATCTACATGTAGAACATCAAGGGAGACGCATTAGTACAAAAAAAAACAAAAAAAAAAAACATACACTGGCAGCTCATCTGGTCTTGGGTGATGGACCAGTTCACTCTTGTATTCTGCTCTCAGGTGAAAAATGAAGACAGGTGTTCTGCAGGTACCGGTGCTGCATCACACCAGGGCCCAGGTCCATAAGGACTGACAGAATAGTGCTGATCCAGGACCGGTTCTGCCATTAAGCTCCTCATGGGTATGTTTCTCAATAAGAAGCGTAACTCTCAAACTTTGCAACATCGGGACCAAAATTAGAAATACATTTTAAAATCGGGACCCAGATAAGAAATTTAGAACCTTTCAGCGACCTGACAGTTACACATACTAGCACTACAGCTTAGTGACTCATTCTGGGACCCACCTCGTTCACTCCCGCGACCCATTTTGGGTCCCAAACCATAGTTTAGGAAAACCTGGGTTACATTACATTACATTACAGGCATTTAGCAGACGCTCTTATCCAGAGTGACTTACACAACTTTTACATAGCATTTTACATTGTATCCATTTATACAGCTGGATATATACTGAAGCAATTCTGGTTAAGTACCTTGCTCAAGGGTACAACGGCAGTGTCCTTACCCGGGAATCGAACCTGCGACCTTTCGGTTACAAGCCCAGTTCCGGGTTAGGATACAGACATGGAAAACTGGTTGCAATTTCTATTCTGGGATTCTTTCGTATATGAGTCTAGGACTCTTGTTCTTTATTCTATTTGAAGCAAAAAGTTTTTAAAAAAGTTCATCCAACATTTGCGGGGGGGAAAAAAAAAAACTGTGTTGGGGGGGAAGAAGCCAGTGACCCGTGCTCAGCTTTCCAGGGAGACTTCTTTCCCGGAAACAATCCCAGTTTTCCGAGTAGAAAGGTTCCGCCGGAGCGCTTGCTTTTCCAAGCCAAGGCACGATCTCTTCGGTCGGGGATTAGTCGGATTTTCCTGCGCGGATCTTCTTTTGTAAAATTTGGCCGCCGACGCCCCCGTCGCTGGCAAGGGGGAGCGCGAGCAGAACGTGATCCCAGAGCCTTCGGAACGGCGGCGCTCCGGTCCAAAAACCAGGCTTCGGATCGGGAACGCCAGCCCGCTCCGCTCCTCTCCTCTCCTCTCCTCTCCGCTCCTCTCCTCTCCTCTCCTCTCTCTCACTGGGATGCTGTGGGGCCTTCTTCCGCTCGCGTTTTCCACGCGAAACCTGCTCTACGAAAAAACACCGCAAGTGTAACAATTCACTCAGGATGAAAATTTAAAGAGGAAAAAAAGCCTTTCAAAAGTGAATAAAGTACACTCTTCCTTAACAATACATCAAATCCACCTTAATGTTTACTTTCAACAGCCCCCCGACCCCTCTTCCTCACCACCCATCCCATCCACACCCCCTCTTCTTCCTCACAAAAATCTTTGTCCGAAATAAGAAGTAAGAACCCGAAAATAGCGGACAGGAAAATCACTCGGGGCTCAAGACTTATTTTTCTATTCTGATGTAAAAGGGAAGTAAAAGTTGTGCCACACTTAAATACGCATTTATAAAAAAAGAACATCGTCTGAATGAACACAATATCCTCCTAAAAAGTGGCAATTCATTTTCATCCCCTGTAGGCGACATGACTCTCTGGTCTTAATTTCAAGAGCCGTATATTCTACTGTGTTGAAAGCAACAGTACAAGGGACATTCGTTTAGACATTTCGGAAAATATTTTCACTGCAACATGTTTTTTTTTTTTGTCACCCAACACACTTGTATTATGTCAAATAAGAATACTTTTATACATTTCTCTACTGGATCTCAGGAGGATATACTAGTTCTTATAGCATGTGCACTTATCATTTCCATTTAAACCTGTGATGAAAACCAATCCAATTATTCCAGAGAGGATTAAATTAAAAACAAAAATACTTGCGGAAGGGAGCTGGGACCTGTTCTGTCAGATTCAGTGACACATTACGTTTCCGTACGAATCAGAATAAGTATATTAAAAAAAGCTAAATATTTATGAAGCTGCAAGTGTCACATGAAAAAATGAATTCAAGTTAAAGTTCAAGTTAAAGCATTATTAGGACTCCTGATTTCGTGCCTCTCCTGTTGCTTCCAAATTGTGCCTTGAATCAGACTTCATTTGCAGAATAAGTCTTCGTTTGACTTTTATTTTATTTTTTCCACCACGGTGGAACACACGCTGGTTTGTGGTTCGTATACCATTGTGATTTAGCCTATACAATCAAGGACACCGACACAAGCAAACACAACAGCCTATAAGACATCTCATCAAAACAAGCGATTGTTTCAGAAAGTTCTCGTTAATTGACTGTTGTGAAAGCAGAGCACCAAGGACAGGTCACACTGAAATGTGCAAAACACAGAACAGTGTTCGTAGAACTGAAAAACGCAAATGGCGTTTGGATATGAATCGGATGCTATTGTCCTATCAAACCCATTGTTCTATTGTTGCACATAGAGAAGGAGGCAAAGTATTGACCTGCAACAAAATTCCTTCCTCTCTTGTTCTCTGTCTCACTCTCTCACACACGCATGCACAAACTCACACACACACACACACACACACACACACACACACACACGCACACATACACAAACATAAACAAATGCGGAATGAAAAAGCTTACAAGCAATTTTCGCCAGCTACATAGATTTATTTAATTTAAAAAAATACAAACTCCTGCTTCTTTTTACAGTCTTATTCTAACTTTGCAAAATATCCTCTCATTTTTTCTATAATACTAAAAGCAACAATAACTGTGTTTCCGGCCTAGAGTTGGCCTTTCGCTTGAAGGGTAAGTGGAGTGAAAGCAGCACAGGAGTTAAAGGGTTAAAGTCACCGGCGTCTGTAGACCAGGCGTAGCATCGATGCTTCAGACGAGAACCTCTGCAAACACAGCCATTTTTTTTTAGGCCTCCCCTTGGAAACTGTATTTTCTTTTGGCCTCACGTTGATGGTTTTTTGGGGGTTCAGACCCAGGATGGAAGAGAACCAAGAGAAGGATGCTTGGGCAAGGGTGCATTTCAATCGTTCCTTTTTTTTGCCTCCTTGTTTGCTTTCCTGACTCTTAGCTCCACCCATCAGAGGACGCAAGGAAAGGACGTGAGGACAGAGGAACTGAGAAAACACGTTTTTAGGCAGACGGAATGTACTTCGCTCTTTCAACCGCCATTTTGAAGCCACAGCAGCTACAATTGTTGCAGATGGGGAGAGGTGGATCTACGGATTGATCATTTATACGTAACGCGTTCAGAAAAAGGATGCACTCGTGTTTCCTTACTCAAGAGTCCTTCGGGAGCCTCCTAGCTCCCTGAAGGAGTAAGTAACGGGGTCGGAATGTGCTTAAAGATGGTGGATCTCGATCGACTTCTCGGTCAGTCAAGGACCCGGGAGGCAAGAACAAATAGAATAAGTGTTTGGAATGAGCCCCGGACGTCAATTTCATGTGTTTTCTGACCCGTTTGGCCACAGTAGAAAAGGACGCAAGGAAAGGAAGCTAGGAGGTAAAAAAAAGAAATAAGCGACTGGAATGCACCCCTCGCTCAAGAATCTTTCGGGAGCCTCCTCGCTCCCCGCTTCTTGAAGGAGCATTAAACAGGTCGGGTGTGCCCCAATATTCCTATTTTCCTTTTTGTTTCTCTTATAACGCATCTTTGTGACAGAGTCTCTGCTATATGGAATGGGATAGAACCGAGCGGAATTGATTGTCACGACAAAAGAATTTAATGCATTCCGTTGTGTTGCCCTAAATGGTGCTGGAGGACTGGCAAATGTGCTGTTCTATCACTTCTCAACGCAAGGTGATGAATTCTTACCTCACGCCACTTAAGACAAAACGCACGATGATAGACAAGAGACCGAGGGCCAATCATTTGCTGTCACACAGGTGGTTGGAGGCGGGTCATTTATGCCCCTATTTTTCTTTCTAGAGATCTCTTTGCGTTGCTACCTTTCACTTTCCATTAATCAATCCATCCGACTTTATTATTTTAATAAAGCCGGCTGAGATTGCGAAAAGAGAGCGAGGGAGAGAGAGAGAGAGAGAGAGAGAAAGATTTGTTTATGAAAAAAAAAAAAATGAAACTGCATTCACTGGACCCTAAAATGTTTTGATAGGTTTTCAGAGCCACATTATATTTAAATAGGAATGTGCCATTAGCATCGACTGCGAACCCAAAACCATTAAACTAATACAATGCTAAACTGAACAACCTTGAGAATTTGATTAAAGCTATTGTGAGTTTAAAAATGCTCCATTCTTTAGTTGAAACAAAAGGCTGATGCATTCCTCTGCGGTTATAATTCAGCTGTCAAGTCGCATTGATGTATTTGACTACAGCGGCTAACATTTACATATCCGGTATGCAGCAACGGAATCTATGCTGTGAATTATAATTGAGGTTTGAAACAAACACGCAAGTGTTTGTGTTTCATTTCAAAGTAGTCGCACTAACTTTTTCTTTTTTCTTTTTTCTTTTTGTGTGTGTGTGTGTGTGAGTGCAGGCATTGTTTGCCCAAGCAAAGCCAGGAGTTTTAAATGTGTATTAAATTCCTTAGTTATTGTTCTGGCTGCTAGAGCCACTTTTCCCCGTTGAGTGTTCTAAAATGGCGGTGCACAAGTCTTTACTTTCAATTGATCTCTTCCCTTCGACGTTAGGGCTCCGATAGCTTTCATGTCCTGTCGGGTTGCACTAGACATCACTGTGGCTTAATGTTAGCACCCTACTGCTTCAGCCTGGATTACTGCTATTAGAGCTCTTCCTGACACTCTCCCTTCTCCACCAGTGTGACCT